>NC_056733.1:1290346759-1290454259 GCF_019279795.1 Protopterus annectens | reverse complement strand
CTCCTGTCTTTAGACTATTTTCCACTGTGTATGTTGTTTAAGGAATATCCAGATATCATCTGTGATGCTGTTTACACAAGATCCAGGTTCCACTCACAGCGACTGTCATGGGCAAACACTGACATGATGTTCCTAGGTATTGTACTGTGTTTCCATGCAATTGGCTATGGGAATGTCACCACAGCTGTTCCACATGCAATCAGCTAGAGGAGGACTGCAATAGGTGCAGAGGCCATCACTTGATCATGAACATCACTTACAAAACACAAGCTGCTGCTGAGCAGGTATACAACTCCACATCCACCAGAGAGTATGTGGGAGGGACAGACTGAGGCAAAGTACATCAGAGAAGGGCTTGGAGACTAACACCTAAGCATCATCTGTCACACACCTACCAGTACAAGGGTTCAAACCCTTGACTGACTAGCCATTACTATTACAAGTGCATGCAGTTACTCCATGTGCCACATAGCTAACATGTTGGTGTGCTGTAAGAACATATATGTGTGCTGGTGAGCGACATCTGCAATAGAGATAAAATAGACATACATTAGGTGTAGCACACATGGCTGTCCACATGAACAGATGTCATTGTCAACAAAACCACACTGTCTAAGGGACCCAGACACATTGGCACACTTTGGCAGGCTCACAAATACACTTCCTAACTATTAAGTTTGCCACACTGCAGTAACGCACAGGTATTACATGCACCACAGGGGATATCCTGAAGTTCTATGGGCTAGGGCATGTGAACATGTCTGACATCAGTCAGTATGCCAATGGGAGTTATACTGGGTGTGACTGTGGTTGGGAACATCATACCCCACATGCAGACACAAGGTGCCAGTACTGACATGCATGTGTGCATTGCTTCATGGGTGTATAGTGGTTGGCTGTGCAAGATGGCTGTACAAGGCTGGGTGAGGGGTAATCCTTAGCATCAGGCCACCTGACAATGGTTTGCAGTGTGGTTCAGGGGTGTAGTGTCTGTAATGTCCCACGCAGATGGATATTGTATGACCTGTCCTGTCATCCTGGTTACCATTGTGTGTGGCCATTGCTTTGCAAGGCATGCCATGTCTGTGTTTGAGAGTCCTTGACATGGGCAATGCCTGGGATGTGCATGTCCCACAATAATGTACAGTGACATGTTTAAGTGTACCTGGTTTGCCTGGCACATGTGTACACTAAATGTTATCATCAGATGTGCCAATACTGGCCTGCTGTGGCAGGACCTGCTAATAGACAGTAGGTTGGCCCTGCACCTGCAATGATAGCATGATACAGGTATTCCTGGTGTCGGTGGCATCTGTCCATACAGAGCATGTGTGTAAGGCATTATATGTCATTTGTGGATTACATTTGATGGCACCACATATGTTGTAGGCGTCCATTGGGGAACATAGTGAAGGCGCAATGTCCACAATTATGTGCCTATTGTACTGTTGGAGAGGGTGCCATGCAACCCACTGCAATCACATCATGCCTACTATCTGTCAACAATGTGCAGGGTACTAGCAACATAGCAGGATATTCTAGGCAAGTGTGTTTGTGTATGACATATGGGTTCAGACATTATTCTGGGTAATAGTAGGGTTGCTTACTGTATTCACCAGGCCTTTTGCCAGATGTAGGGGTATGGCTTGCCAACCCAGTCTCTTGGCTGATTGAAATCTGTCAACCTCGTGAGGTGGACATTGTGACATATAATATGGCCACCATATAGGAAAACTACAAAACCCGCTCCTCAACATGTCCAGTGGTTAGACATTCACAGCCACATCCACATCCACACAGGCTCTGACTGTCAAACACACACACACCTGCCATGTCTTGGACTAGTACTCCTACCTAACTAGTTTATCACACTACAGCATTACACAGTTATAGCATGCACTATGCAGATTACTGGGCTACTCCATCCCCAACAGTGTATTTCACAAGGAATGATATCAGCAGGTTTACCAAAGTAGGGCATTTCAGATTTCCTGCAAGTGAGTAGCCCATAATGCATTGCTCACAAAACAGACAGTGAGACACACACAACTCATGTGTGGGTATAGAACCCATGACCAAGATCTATATCATACTACTGCATGGAGATGTTATAGGATGCACCACAAAGATTATTAGGGAACTCATTCCCCAGATGTGTATTTTACAAGGTATGACATCAGCAGGAGTACCAAAGTAGGGCATTGTAAATGTCCTGCAAGTGAGTAGGGTATAATGCATTGCTCCCTACACAGACATTGAAACACACAGAAAACATACATAACTGCCATGATTGTGGATGGATCCCTACCACAGCTCTAAATCACACTTCAGCGGTTCACAGTTACAGGATGTGCTACAGAGATTACTGGGTTACAGCACTCCCAGAGGTGTATTTCTAAGTGGGTGACATCAGCAGGGTTGCCAAAGGTGAGCATGTGAATTGCAAGGAGTGTGTGTACTCTAAAAAGCATTGTTCTCTTCTCAGACAGACACACAAGCACAGTTGGCATGTCAGAGATTAGAACACCTACCAAACTAGTTTATCACACTACAGCATTACACAGTTACAGGACGTGCTACAGAGATTACTGAGTTGCAGCAGTCCCAGAGGTGTATTTCTAGGTGGGTGACATCAGCAAGATTGCCAAAGGTGAATATGTGAATCGTAAGGAGTGTGCATACTCTAAAAAGCATTGTTCCCATCTCAGGCAGACAGATACACACAGCATATCTGGGATTAGAACACCTACCAAACTAGTTCAGCACTGTGTTGTCATCACTAGTTCATCATGTGTTGTGTGTAGACAGCTCATACTGGTGTCTAATTATTTCTATATAATTGTGCTGTTAGTGGTGGATAGAATCACATTAGACAACCTCGACAGAGTGCTGCTCGCTATATTTTTATCTGTGACTGCATAACTGTCTTGAGGATTCTTTTAACAGATGTTTTTCCAGTTGGCTCAGTATCTGCATATACTAGTAGTTGGTTCAAGACATATTTTCCTGCATACAGTAGCTATTTGCTCAGTTTGTTTTTTTGTAATCTTTATAATATATCTTTACCATCTCAAAGTGCTTACTCCTCTCTGTACTCTTCTTTTCTAGACCTAACACCACTCTTAAGTATTCAGCTGCAGTACCACCTTTATCATTCTTATAAGAAAAGTGCAGTCTGGGTCTGAACTGTCTGCAAACAGCTAAAGTTAACTTTGAGAATGTGTCTACCTGTTTGAGCCAATATTCATTTTCCCCTGGAGAGCACTCTACTTTGGCTTGCAAGCAGCCCCCCCCCCCCCCACACACACACACACTCATCTTCCACTTTCTCTCTTACTCCCCTCTGTTAGCAAATAGTATCCATAACTGATCAATACTGTGTGTTTGTTAATTTAAACTGAGAACACAGTAGCCTACTGATACAAGGTTAACCTGTTTTTCCACCTGAGAAATGGTTAAGAAATGACTTACAGTTTCAGAGCAGTCCTTGGTCAATTCTGATTGTTTCTTAAACACAAACTTGTCTTTGCTTTGGCTCATTAGCAGCAGTACAAAGAACTGCCTGCTCACACCCTTGTTCTCCCCCTTCCCTGTTTATTACCTTAAGACAATCCCAAAGTTAATAAATATTACCTGTGGCAGGCACCATTTTTAAAATTACAACCACCTTTGTCACTATCATATGTTCATTTATCAGTTAACTCTGTTACCTGATTGTTTCCAGCCTCCGCATAAGAGCAACTAACAGGGTCTCTACCCGCTTCGCTCCCCACCCTGCCCCCTATTCCCTCCCACCCCCCAGTGGTCCCACCTTTATTACACTCACAAACCTTTCCCATCGTTCCAATAGCCAATCACAGCGCTAACCCAACACTACCTCCTCCATCTTCCCACTACTATCACACCTCCTCAACTAACATGTACAAGCTTACCTTACCTATGCTCACTGAATGCACTATCCTTGCATATCTTACATCCTACCAAAGCTCCATCATTCCCCCACTCAACCACTACCACTGTACTACTACTCACATCACCACTCATGTCTCACCCTCACTCAGCTCCCCTCCCACCAACTCAAGAACCATCCCTATGCACCCTCCACATATTCTACCAACTATATTACTCAAACATAAAGCATCCCTACAACTTAACATAGTAACCCTTCCACCATACCTATTACCCACAGAGCACAATCATAAAGGTTCCCTTATAAACAAACACATTCAAAAACTGAGAAAACTAATAACCTCATGCATATCAAAACTAGCCCTGAGTGGAGACATCCAAGCCATTCCTGGCCTTACCATCACCAACCCCAATCCTCATAATCAGACTAGAAACCACAACTTCTTCCATATTACAGCCAATAGAAAGCCAAGTGACTTCCTTCTACTAAGCCTAAATATTAGAAGTATATCCAACAAAGTCCATGAACTCTATGCCACCATAGACTTGTACTCCCCAGATATAGTCATCCTGACAGAAACCTGACTAAAACCTCACATTACCAGTGAGCAAATACTCCCCACAGGTTATGGCATATTAAGAGTAGACTGGCTAAACAAGAAATGAGGCTGTGTAGCTATAATATTTAAACAGCATCTAAACATCCAGATCTTAAAATCATCAGCTCCTCAAATAGGCAATGAAAAAATAATATATACCAACCTCAAAATAAACCAAAACCAAACCATCAACATAATTGGGTGCTACTTACCACCTGGCTAAAACATCCCTCTACTAGAAAACCTCCTCAGCTGGTCTACCCACCATCTCCCCCAAGAAACTATCATTTTAGGTGATTTCAATATTGACTGGCAATCCTGTTCTGGCAACCATCCAACCCATCATGTAAACCTCCATGGCTTCACCCAACTAGTCCAGTTGCCAACCAGGATAAATAAAAACTCCAGCAAGCACACAACCCTGGACTGGATACTAGTCAGTAAGAGCCCCCAGTCATATATAACAGGCTGCTTATCAGATAGCCTCAGTGATCACTCCCCAACATTCCTACTCAAAAAATATCTATACCAAACTAAACCTGTCATCTACCGCCAAATACATAAAAAAACTAAACTTTAACCTACTCACATTCATCTCATCCCTCAAAGAATGTAACTGGCATCCTCTAAAGTACCTCAGTCTTGATGACACAGTTGAATTTTTTAATACTACCTTCCTGAGCATCCTTAATTACCATGCCCCCATAAGACTTTCCAGAATCAAAGCACAACCCTCCCCATGGCTGCAGAAAACCACTAAGTCAGAAATGAAAAACAGGGATAAAGCCTGGGAGAAATGGTGCAAAACCAAAACCCCTTCAACTAGACAGAAATTCCTAGAACTATGAAACAGAGTCAAAAAGCTAATAAAACAGGACAACTTCCAATACTACCAGTCTGCCCTAGACTCCTCCCAACACAGACCCAAACAATTCTGGTCCTCCATAAACTCTATCCGCCACCCAGGTAAAGTCAGTACCCCTCCTCCTAACATCCCTCACTCCTCAGAAAATATTGCTACCTCATTCACCACACACTTCACACAAACCATACTATCACTAGCTAAACAACACAACCCCCTTCCCTCCACCCCACACCTTCAACTAGTAATCTCACCACTGCCTTCTCTTTTTCTCCTGTACCTACCTCCAACATAAAAATGCTGTTAACTAAACTTAAGCCCACCAAATTAGCAGCAGACAACCTCCCAAGTGAATACCTACAAATCGCATCTGGCCTACCCAGTATCCATCTTGATTAACTGATCTCTGTCAGAAAGTTACGTTCCCACGCTGTGGAAAGTGTCACATATAATTCCCCTTCACAAAGACGGACCCTCCACAGAGCTAACCAATTACTGCCCCATAGCTATTCTCTCTCCACTCTCCAAAATACTAGAGAGATGTATACACTCTCAGGTCTCAGACTACCTCCTTACTAACAACCTCCTTTCCAGTACTCAGCATGGTTTTTGACCAAACCATAGCACCACCACTGCCTTACTCTCCTTTACTAACACTATCCTGCAGCATAAAAACAATGGCTATCTCTCCTCTGCTACTTTCCTAGACCTATCTAAAGCATTTGACATGGTCCCACACAAACAACTTATCTCTGTCCTCAATAATCTATCCTTCTCATAATCAGTCACCAACTGGTTTCAGACTTACCTGTCTGACCACCAACAATCCGTTGTATGGCAGAATGACATATCTCCCCAACTATGTGCCTCCATAGGGGTTCCCCAAGGATCCATCCTTGGACCCCTACTCTTCTCTGTTTTCACCAATAATCTAGTCTCTGCCACCAAACATGGCACACTCATACAATATGCAGATGATTCAACCATCATCTTCTCAGCCCAGTCCCTACCCAAACTGCAAAAAGTCACACAGGAATCCTTTTCCTCTGTTGAAACTTGGTTATCCGATGCCCAATTAATACTCAACCCAAACAAAACTAAACTACTCATCTTCCAACCCACCAAACATACTCAAAACAACTCTCACTTTAACATCACAGCAAAAGACAACACCACTATATACCCAACTGAACACACCAAATTGCTAGGAGTGGTAATAGACAATAAACTAATAATTGACATTCACATATTCATGAATATAAAAAGTCCACAAAAAAACTAGGAGTGTTATACAGAAATAAGCAACTTCTCACCAAAGCAGCAAAGATTTCAATAGCAAATTCCCACCTTATCTCCACTCTACTTTACGCCTCTCCAATATATACCAACCTAAGGCAATGCGATCTAAACAAGCTAGAGACCTGCTACAACAAAATCGCCAAGTTCACCACAGGGACATCCTTCCATAGTCACCACTGTGTCTCACTTGCTGAACTGGGCTGGCTTGAACTCCCTCACCTCCTTCAATGGTATCAACTCTCAATTGCCCACAAACTAGTAAACCATCCACTAAATGTCCCATCCCTCCAGAATCTACTCCAACCCTATCGCACCACCAGACCACTAAGATCCAGCAACAAAAATCACTTGCAGATCACTAAAGCCAATAACTCTGTTGGTGAAGCACTATTCTCTTGCTCCTTAGCCAAATTATGGAACTCCCTCCCACCCACAATTACCTCCATACCATCATGCACCCACTTCAAAACTTTACTAAACGTGCACCTAAAAACATGCTGGCTATGCCCTTGCAACCCTCACTTTAATATCACCCACCCCATCCAACCACTACCTTTCTTTCCACTCCACTAACTACCTTGATTATAGCAAGCTCAGATGCTCATAATCCTACTACTTATTATACAGCAGGAACTTCTTATTGTAACATTTGTTAATGTCTGTTATGTACTTCACAGATAAAGATTCTAGTTGTCTACTGATATACTATGTTCTTCATCTGTAAATATGTTGTAAGTAATTACTATGTAAATTGTTAATCGCTATGTAATCCAATGTAACTACTGTCTGTTTATTTTAACTGTGGAGCTTTTCTCCTCGGTCCTCCACTGAAAATGGACCTACGTCCAGTCGGACACTCCTGGTCAACAAATATAAATAAATAAATAAATCACACTACAGTATTATGCAGTTACAGGATGCACTACAGAGATTACTGAATTACAGCAGTCACAGAGGTGTATTCCTAGGTGAGTGACATCAGTAGGATTGCCAAAGGTGAGTATGTGAATTGTAAGGAGTGTGTGTACTCTAAAAAGCATTGTTCGCTTCTCAGGTAGACAGACACACACACAGTTAGCATGTCTGGGATTAGAACATCTACCAAACTAGTTTAGCACACTACAGCATTATGCAGTTACAGGCCATGCTACAGAGATTAATGGACTACAGCAGTCCCAGCGGTGTATTTCTAGGTGGGTGACATCAGCAGGATTGCCAAAAGTGTACTGCGAGTTGTACATGTCTTGTACCTGTGTGTAGCTGCTGCATACTACAGCAAAAACACATTTAAAAGTGTCTTATTCAGTCCTAAATGACATTATTAACAAACCTTGCAGGTCCTGAACCCTAGATCATGCACACCAAGGTCACTGGACTTACCACTAAGCCATCTGGGTTGTATACATGTTTCATGGTTTTTATAATACACATCTTACTACAGGTATTCCACAGTACTGAAAACAAATGGGACAGTCACTTTGTGTACATATGTACAGTACCCCTGAATGTACTGTACTCTGCAAAACAACATAGACAAGTCTACATCTGTACAACTGTCATAACAGATACATATATGCACCTACGGGATATGTACACATACACACACACATATACATATATATATATATATATATATATATATATATATATATATATATATATATATATATACGCATATACACAGACACAGCTATAGCCATATATGTGTGTATATATATATATATATATATATATATATATATATATATATATATACACACATGTCTGAACACCCTTTGTGACACAGAAGGGATCCAAAGGAACTAACGTGCACACAAAACAAAGGCATCTCTTGTTTTGTAACATTTGAATCTTAATGAGTTCACCAGAGAAGGGATGGTTGTTGTGTATGTGGAGTTTGGGGTGGGGAATGATGGCTAAGGAAATATACCCCAGGGATTGTGGAGTTTGGGTGGGGGAATGATGAGTATGGACATACACCCCAGCGACCACTTCTGTTTCCCTGCTCGACAGTGGCACAGGAAAACAACATACCCAACTGTAGTCATTCTTGACTGTCTATTCTTTTCTATTCCTAACTATGTAATAATTTGTAGACCCCACTCACCACAGATGACTACCATGGTGTGCAGCATGTTAAAAGACATAACACATGTGTATGCCTGGCTACAGGGTAGTCACACACACACAAACACACATACACACACACACACACACACACACACACACACACACACACACACACACACACACACACTTGTCAGTATTGTGCATACATGTCTTGCCTATGTAAAGGTAACTAGTAGAGTGGTATACAGCTGGGGTATGTGCCACAAACACCATACAATTACATTTATTCTGATTCTGCTTCTAGGCTGGGTGACATCACAGGACTGATTACTTGCAGTGGGGTGGGGGGAAAAGGATGGTTTAGCAGATGACAATGATAAAGGCCAGTGCAAAAGGTGGTTTCTCTTCGGAAAGCAGCAAAACCCACTGTCACAACAGGATGCAGACACAAATACACATGCACACTCAGCTATTTGCTGACACACACACAGTTGCCAGTGGTGGGATCAGAACTCCTGCCTAGCTACAGATCACTATTACAGTACTACTCAGTTACAAAACACTTCACAGAGATTACACCTTTCAAGGCAGTCAGGATGCCATTCTAAGAGTGAGGACAACAACAGGGATACTGACAGGGTGGGAGGTTGGCATAATGGTTAAGGTGTTTACCTTACAGACACAAGGTGCAGGCTTTGATTCTCACATGGGGTAATTGGCTAGGCTTAAAATGCCCCACAAGGTCACTTAGCCTAGTACTAATCTATGAACCTATGAACCTATGAAGATATACATAGCTGTAAACCTGTGTGTTTAAAGTAGGAGTCCATTACAACCTGTATGCACAAACATGACACATCATCTCCAGGTAAGACATAGGTAGGCCTGAGAGGTATAGTTGTAGTGCAACAAGCCCTGTATGCCCATCTGTGGAACAGACAACTACTATCACTATACAGGGTTACAGTGGTCATGCTCATACACATAGAATCACAGGACTTGTTTGGATGCATTGACTCCAATTACACAAGGTGACAGTGGACATGCTCATGCACTTAGTAGCACAGTTTGGGATGCACTATGACTACAACTACACAAGGTTATACTGGGCATGCTCATATGCTTAGAAACATAGGGCTTGTTCGTATGCACTGACTCAAATTACACAAGGTGGCAGTGGGTATGCTCATACACTCAGTAGCACAGGGCTGTTTGGGATGCACTCCGATTCTAACCACGGAAGGCCACAGTGTGCATGCTCATACACTTACATGTACAGAACACGTTGCAATAGACCCCTATTGTAAACACACAGGTTTACAGCTATGTACATCTTAACTGTGAGTATATATATGCACATCATACAGGTTTACTACCAGATACCTGTATGTGGCCTGTAAATTATATATCTGTGTCTGTGCTGTGTGATACACATGCATACATGTACATGAAGTACTGACATATATATGTGAATTATACACAATCATGCATGTGTGGAAGTGACAGACAATAAGTTAACTGGGACACACAGGTGGATGCTAACTACAGCATGTGTTACACACATTGCTGCCCTGAAAGGCATACATTGATAGCAGGTTGTGGACAGTGGTATTATACTTGGAACAGTGGCAAGTGCAAGCATAATATGTGAGCCCCATTGTCTAATAGTACTGAGGTGCAGGTGTCAAGATGACCTCTCCCGGCTGTGTTAGTAGTTGTCATTATTAGCAGGACCACTACACTAAGTATATCTGACATTGGTCATATACACAACATCTGCTGGTGTCCGTCACCTTAGATGTAGCATTTGATACCAAGCACATTACTGCCACTTGCAGTGATGTCATGGTACGAGTGGCAACTGCTTGACCAAAACAATGAGCCAATGTCCTGCTGTAATTATGAGGTTGTCCAGTGTCTGTCATTCTGGGATGTCATGACTGAAAGACAAGCCTTTGTCACAGAGCACATGCATCCATGATTCAAGGGAGTGTGGATAATACCTAGGTCGCATTTACCCATATAGTGGCATTTCAAGGCAAAAGTCCTAAACACAGAAGTAACACCCTGACACCTACAAGACAATTGCATTGGATGCTTATGCTAACCAGTGCTAGATATGTGGCTTTCGTAATCCATTTGCTCAATGTACTAGATGTGTGGCTTTCGTAATCCATTTGCTCAATGTAGAACCTACAATGGGGAATACTGACATCTGTGCAGTGAGGAACACCTGGGTGAAGGCTCTGTAGTGCACAATTGCACTACCACCATATAACTCAGATCCAGACATGTGGGCCATAACACTGGTATGGACCATTCCAGGTGGTGGTGTCCACATATTCATAAAGGCTTCTCACAAGTAAAGACCACTACTCTGACATAAGTCATCAGAGATGAGTCAGGTACAGGTGACCGTGGCAAAAGCTGCATTCTAGGGTGTATCCTCATACATCCACCACCATGTCCTCAGACTATCAACACACATCCATACATGTGGTATGACATAGTATGGCAGAACACCAAATAACCTTTGATTGGTGGACTGTACCTAGCCCTACATTAACTGTGCAAAGTATCCATGTACTGCCACAGTTGCATAATGTGTTATTCAATGCAATTATACCACTGTTTGTGACGAGGTCAGTTGTACACATACCAGGGTCCCTCGGATGTTGTCAGTATTAACACAGTCGACTGTTGCTGTACACCAGTAAAAAACACCCTCATGGTTGGATATGACCTAAATGTACCTGCCCCAGATATGTACATCCCACACTCATACAACATAAATGAAAATATTATAGCTGTTGTTGTCCTTTCTACATACAGGTGGCTACATTCATTACACACATGCATATGGCAGATAGGTCCATGGCTGCTGAATGATAACAGTACATAAGGTTTGATATCTATGTTGAAAGAGGTAATATTCCCTCTCTACTGGTCACCTATGGCACCTATCATATCATACAAGAACCCATGTGGCATGTATGTCATTAGACAAGTCCACCTAATGTAATGCCTACAAACATACCCAAATAACAGAATCATAGGACCTACACACATGGCCTGTATTGACAGACTCAGGGAAATACAGCTATGCTCTGTATGCTCCTTAGTAGTTACAGGTGATATGTCCATGACATGTACAGCCATGTGTGCCCACAGCTCCTACATATACCCCATGTCAACAATTGCAAGCCATGCATACTGTGTGCTGTCTGGACATTAATCTTATTACCACAATAGCCAGAACATTCTGGGGTGAGATGTTTACAAGCCACAGACCTTGCACATGCTTGAATGAGTGTAATTCCTAGCTCAAACAGAGCACAATGCTGGCACTCTTCCAGTAATCATGAGTTGTGTGTAGCATATATGAAGTGCTCACTGTTGACCATTACAGTGCCTTGGCTTCACTGTGGAACTGTCAAGTAACAGTTTGTGGGATCATGACATGGAATATTGCTGTGTGTGTGTCTTGCTGATATGTGCTGCTGGCATGAATGTACACTTGGCTACTCAGTGAAGGTGGTTGGGTGCCCTACCAATACATGAATACGACATCCATTATGGTGTAATGTTCAGCTAGGTTTCACACATGGTGTGGGGAAGGTGTGGAATGTATCCACTTGACCTGCTAGTCCACTTACTGATGGAGACTGCATATGTGTACATGTATTGATGTGTGTTTAGATTCCATGTATGTGCAGTGTCTGATGTTTGAAGGTGACTGTTGTCTTAGTACATCATGCTGTTGCAATGCAGCCTCAACATTGCCAACTGTATATGGTGATATGCTCAAAGTACAGTAAGCTGTACTTTAGGTATGGACAGATGTTTGGACATGACTACTAAGTGATGGGGCTACTTTGCAGATGAATGATTACTGAGGACAGCTCACAGTTGTGTTACAACTATTCCTACAATATCCTGTGTAACTGCTAAGCTATGGTTCTGTTAATTGAAGTGGAAAACACACAACATATAATGCAGTAAGGGTGACACTGAAGGCAAACCTCTTGACACCTGTAACAGTAACACCTCCCCTGTGGATATATTGTGCATATATCAGCACAGGTGGCAAAGGAAAGAGTCAGTATGCATTGTAGCTCGTGCGATAGGGCTGTAACTCTATAATACCTATCATGAGATAGGCAGGTGTTTGATTCACAGTACTGGCATGTGTGTGTGTGTGTGTGTGTGTGTGTGTGTGTGTGTGTGTGTGTGTGTGTGTGTGTGTGTGTGTCCATATGTGTCACATATGGTGGGGAATACATCCTAAATGTTTTTCACTCTCCTGAACACTGTGGTAGACATCAGTACAGAGTGAAGTGTAGAAAGAAAGGCATAGGCAGGTGGTTGAATCTCACACATGTCAAGTGTCTGTATGTGTGTGACATAGGTGTATATCTTTGTGAATGCCGCAGTGTGTGTGTGTGTATGTATGGCTGTCCAGTCCCTGGTGTGAGGCTGTATTTTACCATAGTGAAATGTTAAGGCCCCCTCCCCCATCCACTGTATTGCATTCAGACCATTACATGTCATGGACATGTCAGATAGCACATGACATTGTGTGACATTCATAGCAAGGGTATAATCCACAAGGGTAAATCCTGTGGGCTGGTCATACTCCAGCTCCAAAACATTTGCTTTCTGTATGGTACTTTTTGTATTCCCCACATGTGTAATGCTGATCTGTAGTACCTGTCCCTACAGTAAACCACACCTCCACCATTGTATTCACAGATGTCCACACATCTGGCAATGACAGTTTGTAAGGTTTAGTGTAGGTGTTTCATATCGTCTTCAATTATTCCACATGGGTAACCACTGTGATGCATTGCAGGTCTGACCAGTGTATATTAACAGGACCACCATACATTATGTGCACGTGTGTTAAATGGCCACATGGCAGATAGCATGCAATTAATATGATCTGTGCATCATCAAGCCTGATAAATAACAATCTCACCTGCAACAGGCTGGTGTCACTGAGAAATGCCAGAGGTACCTAAATAGGAGTGTCACAGCAGTAAGATCATTATCCACACCTGTGTGATAGCTACAGGGTGCAATGTCCATGTTAGCACATAAGCCAGTACAATAGACTATACTATGGAGTATGCACATCTGTGCATACATAGAGTAGCAGATTATAGTATGTGGCATGTGTGCATACATGCCTTGCATATGATGTTACATTACATATTGTACAGTAATACATGTAACTATGAAATACAGTTGTGTTATATGTGCAGTAGTGACTTACCAGGCAACTCCAGGCTCTGTGTTTGAGAGACACCCACCTCCACAATACCAGCTAAAGCTTGTAGATGGAGGTCTGCAGGTGTCCCCAGGTTGGCGTAGCTCCTCGGTACATGTGAGTGGGGGCTGGGTGAGTGGCCACCCCACCTGTTGCACCTTGTTCCCTGGCGATTGCATTAGCATGCTATTTCGCCCATCTTATGAGGTCCTTGCAGTGTCGGTGCACCTGCTGATAGGTGCGATTGTGGCCGCCAACATCATTTACCCTCCTGCGGAGTTTCTCCCACTGGGCATCCCGCTGCTGTGCATCCTGTGGCACATAGCTGAAGAGTGTTACATGGTTGTCAAGGAGGTATGGGATGAGGACCTCATCCTCCAAGTGGGTGTATGGTGGCAGCCTGGCACGTGGCATATCTGGAAGACATAATGATGGAGACAGGTCACAGTAACTCACAGAGAAGTACAGAAGTACAGCTGAACATACATGTGTATCACATTTATTAAAATTACAAATATGTCATTGCAAATCTACATGACACTAACACCACTGACATGTTTAACTCACAAACGTTTGACACTTACTGGTGATTTGATGTTATCACCATATATGCGTGTGTGTGTGTCAAGTGATGACATTGCTCATACTCCATGTGGATGTCTTGATGTGGGCATGTCTGTTTGCCTGTACAGGTGTCTTTACTTATCAGCACATGCCTGGATGTGTTCACATTAATGCAGTAGACCTTAATGCTGTGTATATGTCACATATATAGTCATACACAGCCTTAAAGGACGTGACCTGTGACCCTGCAGACTTGCTCACAGAAAGTTTTATATGTATGTGTTTTGCCATATACATCTACATGGCACTGTACAGCTGTTTAGCATCCTGCCATGTATTACCTGTGTTGCACATGTGAAACACATGGGACAATGGCTAGCCTGATGGTATTTGCAGGGGTGGATATCAACTATCGCATGTATGGTCATAGTGAACTAGTGGGCTATATGCCCTGGGCCATTTATGAGCCTAGGCTGAAAGGTTACCCAGCTGTAGCCAACAGACAGGTAAGTTTCAGTGGCCAGTTCATGCAGTGCCACAGAACTGATCCACAGAGTTACTGATATATTTGCCATGCAGTCATCACACCATGTCACAAAGAGGGGCAATGTGCAGCTTCACTGGACAGGGATGCATAGTATGGCAGGAGTATGTAAGGTGTATGGGACAGAGATCTGTCAGGCATGTTGTGATCCTTGTACTAAAAAGGTGGATGTCCATGAATTATGTGTTTATTTGAAATCAGGATGTGTAAGTGTAGCATGTCCAACATTTCTGGGTCAGACATGGCTTTATTCAGGGTAGGCATCATGCTACATAGTGGAGCTAGAGACTGGGAAGGCCAGTGTAGGCCATCTGAACATGAACAATAACCCTTAAAGGAGATATGTGATTTATTATGGGCACTTGAGTGTTGAGTATGGCTGAACAATGATCTCTATATTCATGGATGGCACCCTGTCATGATTAGGGGTGCCACGTATGACTACCTGACTGGTGTGGTGAAATAACTATCAAAGGAAAGACTACTGTCCAGCTGCATCCCATACACACACAGTTTCTATTATGTTGACCGCTGCCTAGGTGGTAGTTCATGGGTACAGGGTTTTTAACATAGGAGATGACAATGCAATACTTAACTGTCAGATTGTGGCCATATTTCACACACCACACATCGACCCAAAAAGGCCCTTCTGCATGTTGACCGCAGCACACATTGAGTTAACTATTGCTCCTAGTTCATAGTCATTTGCAAACATCAATAGGCAGATGCCTTCTGTGTTAGTCTGTGTGGTATAGATAACAATGAGGGGGAGTACCAGGAATTAACCCTGTATTACTGTAGCTGGCACTGGTTTGATGTGAGTGTATTAGTCAGACACCTTCTGTAGTGTTGGTTCTGCCAGCAGTCCAGTTGCCAACCACTCCTGTGACATAGGAATATGCACATAGTTTACTGAGTGTAGCTGGAACACAGTATGGGTGATGGTGTCCTAAGACCTGGCAAGGTCATGATATGCTGTGTGAATCAATCTTACTGTCATCTACATCTGTACTGACTACATCAAATAAGTTGATCACGGTTCATGGCCTTACAGACCAGACTCAGCAGGGTACTAGTACACTATTTCCCATTATCAGTGGTGTCTCCCCCTTTGTGGGGGTGTGATCACTGTTGCTGTGCACCGTTCAGTGTGCACACAGCCTGACATGAAGCTATGATTGAACATGTGTATGTGGAGAGCAAATTGTTCTGACATTTCTGTAGGATACACCCTGGGATATTGACAGGTCCCATGAATGCTGTATGTATGGCTTTAGAGAGTGCAGCTTGTACCTGCATAGTTGTTATTACAGGGGCTCTGTAGTGGACATGGATATATAAATATGTGTACCTGTGGGGGGGATGGGAGTGGGTTTAGGTTCTCCAAGACCCTATCTGGATGAACAAGTGCTATTTCTGTAGGTGCAGTACTTCCCATGCCATAGTGCTGTGAAGCACGGCAGGTCTTGTTGTTGCCATTATGATTCATGACACAGCTATAGAATGCTTTGTGGTTGGCCTCATAAAATGTGGCTGATTAGTTTCACAGTAGCTTTGTCTGGTTTTATATGGTGTATCTGCATCTTACTGAGGCTTACCAGGGATCCCCTCCACTCATGTGTGCTCACTCTTGCAACAGTTACTACCTTCTGTGGTACAGTTTAAGGCAGGGTACCACCAGTTTGTCTTCTTGTTTGTGTTTGGTTGAATGTTGGTTCTGTTTCAATGGCACAATCACTGCACTTATGTGAGTGCTTAAAGTTCATTTGTATAGGATTCATCATGCACATGCATTGTTCTTCTGTAGTGTTGGTTGCCTGGGTGCCATGACAGTCACCACTTCACTCTTAAAAGGCATAACATTGGCATTGGAGACTCACTTTTTGTAGCATACTGTTAGCCCTGTCTGTGTGACTATGGTGATCCATGTCATTGGGGTTTATGAAATCCAACATGCATTGAATGCAGGTGTTGGTACATGAGGAGCCTTCCCAATTCATAATGGAATAGTTGAGAGTAGCCATTATTATGGTTTTCTGTCTCAAACCTAATATTCCCCATTACAGCACAATATGACAGTTGGAAATTCTGAGGCATGGTGGGTGATCTGTTGCAAGGTGTAATTTGGATTCCACTTTGGCACAAAGGTAGTTGCTCAGAATAATGCATTTGACGTTATGCAAGTGCAACTAGCGTGGGGGTGTACATATCCTTCAGAAATATGGACACACCTGTGGCCTGTGTGTTCCAGTAAAGGATAATGGGCAAAAGGTGAGGTATGTGCTATAACATGGTCATGCAGGTGTGCTCTCCAGAGTGTTGAACCTTATCTCAGTCACTGCATAGATATGTTCTCCATGTTAAGGATTGACATAAATGAGTCCATACTGAGTTTCTGAAATGTATCATTGAGTAGCGAGACCCGCAGTTTATTGCTTGGCTGTCCCTGTTACAGCAGTGGACTTTCACTTGAACTTTGCATGATGAAGGCACTATAGGGGAAGCATGAGCCCTAGCCAGTATCCAGATTCCCAGCGGTGACAGGTGCAGGCCCTGTCTGGCAAAGCATCATGGTCTGTCAACCATGTTATCCCAGGCAGGAGATTCTGAATTCCCTTTGAATTGTACCAGTACATTAGACAATTGTGGAATACAATCCTTTTGTGCCTGTACTGCAATATCATTCTGGCCAATGGCAGAATGCTACCCAGGCCTTGGGACATACCTGCATGGGCTACAAGACCTGACAGTTCCTACATGTGTGTTTCCATGTAGTCTAGGCTACTGCATCACAGGTCCTGCACAATGACATGGAATATGCCAGGGCCATTTGTATAGTTCAAAAGGTGGTCTGAGTGTGTGGGTATGTGGCTAATCATGACAGACAGGCAGCTGACAGTATGTTTGCCCATGTATAGCTTGGTGTGTAACATAGTGCTAGAGTTTGCATTCATAAATGAGTACTGTTGGGCATGTTTCCAGCCACGTGTTCTGAAGTGTGGCACAATTATGCAAACTATGTCATACAATTGGCTGTCTATTCCAGCTTGGGAGGTCACTTGCTTGGCCAGATACTTAGAAGCCTCTGTGAATGTGTGTGATTTCTGGTAGTATGTGTGGTTGTCCTTACTGTGTTCTGGTAAGGGTATGTGTTGGTTGTGATGATGAGATGTATGTGTTAACCTACATCTCATGACTGTCAAGTCCAGTCATGGTTGTAGACTGGACTGCCTTCCAGCTTACGCCTGTAGCTGCATCCCACACAATGTGTGGTGTTAGGTGGGTTTGGCAGTGTACATGGCATAGAGATTACATTCCCCCAGGATGGCCACATGCACAAAGCTGAGATTAGTAAACACCAGTAGCTGACTAGTGGACATGCCTGTATGAGCATTCAGTACTGCAAGTACCAAGTACTGTATTTAGTTTACTTATTGCTTATGAAGATGTTTTAGACAGTGATGCTCACATGTAAATATTTGTGTTATGAATGTGACAACACTGGCTATTACAGAAACATAGTAGCTACCTTTAGCAGCAATCCTCCTCTGAGGAGCACATCACATCCTGATAGTTGATTACAGATGATGCAGGTGTCTACAGGTCTGTTTCCTTTTCTGGATATACACTCACATATTCACCAGAACCATGAGCTCTGTTGGGCACATACACCCACTCCCCAAACAGAGTCATGTACCAATAGACTCTGCTGCCACTATCAACATGATCAGGATATAATCAGATAGTGTGAGCCATTACCTATGATGCGACTATTACACATGGGCAGCTGTCTCCTAAATCTTACACTCCTACTGCAGATGTTACACTGGAGTTAAAGATGATATGCAACCTGTTTCATTACCAGTACTGTGCACTACCTTACATACAGTATTTGCAAGCGGCTGTTAGATTGGCAATGAGAGGTTAGGCTATACAAACCTGAAAGTTCAACCAGTGCATCTCTACTCTCAATATCCACTCTATGTAGGTGTGCACATAGCTATTTGGCCCAGCCCTGTAACAGGGGTCACTACACATCTGCATAACATGTACACATGCACAGCTGTTATTGCTTGCAAACAATACTAGAGAGGTGGATATTACATGTTTTATGTGCATGGATAATTACCTAGCTCTTCCAATTATCTTTGCTATCATGCTGCTAAACTGTTAAATGAATACAAGTCATATGTATCCTGTTACTGAGTACTGTAATTGCCAATAGACATAACTAATGTTTGCATAACATAACAGAAATGCTATGTAAAATGGAATATAGATCTGCCTAAGATACTGTACATTACACAGTTATTGGCACAATATCCCACGATGCAAACCATATTTGCACAGTAAGCCCACCTTTGACATGTTTATCTTACTTATACACCCATACATATGTGTACTGTTACAATATGTCGACATATACTATCCAGTTATAACACATACTTCTTGGACCATCCCTGATACTGACAGTGGCTGGAAGAGAATTGGTGAGTTCCAAGCCCATATATATCATCCCTTGTGATGTATGAGGAGTTTGCCTTGTGACCTACAGCAGTACACACATAGAATGCTGCAACCATTACTACTGCTCAACAATACATGGCCACAAGATAGCTATTTCCACTATATGCATTGATTACACTGTAATTCTTACAGAACAGGTACTACATACACAGACATACTAAATGTCATACATACCTTCTTAGTAATTGGAGGTGTTATTGACTGGTATATTACTCATTTTTGGTTTGTGTTTCAGTATTTTGTACTGTTCTACCGGTAGATGCAGATGGCTTGAATGTGTGACAAGGCATCCTTTTATAGTTACAGATCAGTAACATGTGCTATCCTGATGACCAATTGGTGTTCCTAAGTAGTTAATTACATGCACATCAGCTGTGCAGCTACTGCCTTAGCCAATACCATGGCAATAGGGGAGTATAATTGAATACTCCACTTGGGCGTAGTACCTTTGCCTTATTTGTGAGGAAGACAACCTGGAAGTGTTGTTTGAAATCTATTGCAACAGCTGTATGGAGACGAACAGTAATATATTATGTGTAATGCCTAGAGGATTTGGTCTAAATGTGAGTACTGCTGTTATATTTCTGAACATTGCTACTTGTGCAGGGTTTGTCTGTACCTAATACTTCTGCATGTGTTTCAGTCTGGCCAGGATGTTTGACCAGCTCAAGGCTGCATGGCTATGCATATAATGTTAGGGGATTTACAGTGTGCTTACCAGACATCTTTAGTTTGGTGTTAATGTGTATCACACTGTGTGTAACTGTGCTGATAATCAGTAATCGGTAACACTTCCTAGTGTAATTACTTTTCAACCCTCTGAAACAGGATTAGTTCAAACAAACTCTGTAACATCAGCAGCTGTTCTATTGTATAACAGCAACTATTTCACATAGGGCCGTGTTAGTGTATCTATGTTCAGGTATGTTAAGGTTTCAGCAGATGTCGTACAGTGGGTGAATAATTGGTTATGGTATGACAGTATGTATTGTTGTAATTAGTTTGGGTGTGGAGGAGATGTTGGTGGGTGTACATAGCAGATGCAGGTGTGTAGGAACTGCTTTTATACATCTTGTATATGTGTGTGGGAGTTCTTTCCATATGTGAACACCTATCCCTTAGTGGACTAATAATATGGTAATTGCAGGCTGATTCATTAAAGCACTGTTAAATGCTTCCTGTATAGCACGCATGTACTGTTAGTCCTTGAATCCTTTTGGCAATACATCAGAATGTAATAAAGTTTTGTTAAATGAAAGCTGTCTGTGTATTTCTGTAATGGATATTTGCAGTCATTGTAGTTGTGTTGGTGACTGTGCCCATAGAACATATTTGTAATAGTGTATTGGCATATACTCTTCATATGTAATGTTCATATTGTTTAGGGGGGGGCAGAATGTGTGATTGGTATGGTCCATGTTATACTCAGATATGAACACTTCAGATGCTGTGTACACACATGTATGTATATATTGTTGCATACGTTTATCTGTATCTCCATAGATGTGTAGATGTTTTTAACCTATCTATATATCTACATATATATATGTATATCTCTATATATTAACATGTATCTATGTATCTCTCTCTCTCTCTCTCTATATATATATATATATATATATATATATATATATATAGCATACACCTTTCATTGGGTACATGGCGGTTTGTCCTATTATTTCCACACAATCCTCCCTTTTGTCTGAATACCTAACTGGCATAGGTACATCTCAGGTAGCTTAGTGGTAGGTTACTCTGAGGATGGTGTATATTATTGTGGGTTTTAATCCTGGAAGGGGGTATTATTTTACCTCTCAGAGTAGGCACTAGTAGGGAAAGTGTGGATAATGCACATTTAAGTAGTTGTTAGCCAGGTTTGCCCGTGGACTGCGTGACGTTAAGCAAAGGTTAAACCTGTGAAGCACTCATCCATTTAACCATGTTTAAGCACCGCTTACCTTCATGCAAACCCACGTAAACCCACTTACAACTGCTTAAAAGTGCTTTAATCCACCTGCATCCAACAGCCCTTATTCTGGCTCTCAAAATAAATTAACAGCCCTTGAACCCGGGACCATGAACACCACAGTCACTGGCTTTACCACTAAGGCATCTGAGATATGTACAAATGTTATGGTGTTTAGAATATACATTTTACTACAGACGTTCCTCACTACTGAAAACAAATGTGAGTCAGTTGGTGTACATATGTATAATACATGTTAATGTTCATATGTTTGAGGAATTTGGTGTTGCAATGTGACATGACAGGGTGCATTATGGATGAGAATGGTTCTTGTTTTGTGTCCTTTTTATATTGTCCCCATACTCCATGTATGCCTCTCCAGTTCACTTATTGAACATCCAACACAGGCTCTCCTTGATACATGATTTCATTACCCATCATTCCTCCCCCACCCTCCACACACACAACTATCCCTTCTATGGTGAATTAGGTTAATATTAATAGTTGTAATACCAGAGCTGCATGTGTTTTGTGTACACTTTAATTCCTTTGGATTGCTTCATAGATGTTTATATATATATATATATATATATATATATATATATATATATATATATGTGCAGACATCACTGACATGTATATATACATATATAAATATATATATATATATACATATATATATATATATATATATATATATATCTATATGACATAATCGACAGTTCATATGATCGACACTCATTTGGTCGACAGTTCATTTGGTTGACAAGCAGATTTGCCCCCTTCCCCAATGTTGTGCAACCCTGGAGTTGATATATATATAGTTAGGGGGTGTGTGGGGGGCACAGCCCCCCACATTGGGGGTTGTGGGGGGTGAAGCCCCCCACCTAAAATGCTTGTCGATCAAATGAACTGTCGACTAAATAAACTGTCGATCATTTGAACTGTCGACCATGTGATATAGACCCATATATATATATATATATATATATATATATATATATATATATATATATATATATATATATAGATATATATTTAGTATTCATTTGTAACAGTTATACATATGTAGACTTGTATATGTTGATTCACAAACTACAGTATATTACAATGTACTGTACACAGTTACACAAAGTGACTGTCCCATTTGTGGTTAGTACTGTGGAATGCCTATAGTATAAGGTGTAGTCTAAACACCATAAAACATGTGTACAGCTCAGATGGCTTAGTGGTAAGTCCCATGACTATAGTGTGCATGGTCCAGGGTTCAACACCTGCGGTGCTTTAAAAATGTTTTTTACTCCAGAATAAGGCTCATTTAAGCAGTTGTAAGCATGTTTAAAAGTGTTTGTGTGACATTAAAGCAGCAGTTAAACAGTTAAACAAACTTTAAAATGTATAACCTGTGCGCGCAAACATGGCCACATCTGCTAACTACTCAGGATATATACATTTCAGTGAAGTAAAATCTCACTATGTGCTTACATAACATTACATTCTCTGTTGACTTTACTCTCCAGCACACATGGGTTTATATGGGTGTTTCAAATGTCTATTATACTGATGAATACTACCTATAAGTGCAAACTGTGGTTAAGGTATACTTTTTAACATGATAAACATCCCTGACTTTATTGAGATTTGAATCTCGAATGCCCAGATACTATGCAAATGCTGTAACCCTTACACTATTGACATTAACATTGATTCCGCCTATTTATTCTTTAGATGATTTCTATGTATAAGCTAGGCTAAGCAAAGGGCAGAGGCACCCAAACCCACTGAGCTTCACTTACTCTTGAAATAAAAACATATAACAAATGAAATGAGAGACTATAAATTACATTCCTAACTACATTAGGCATAGCCCCTCACTGACACACCTCAAGGGAAACCTTGATGTGTAAATGGGTAACAGAATATACACCCCTGGGATCATGTGTACCAGAACCATACATCCAGGGGGTAGGGGTGCCCCTCCAGTTTTATAGCTGCAAGACCTGTTGGGGAAATTGAATGGTGTTGATTTTTCATGCTAACATGCCCTCTTTAGATAACTAAGTGCCCCTATCACCCTCCACCACCCCAGTCTTCAACAGCTTCCGGCAACTTTGCCTGGAATCACTTCATTGGCTATGCTTGACAGAGGCTCAGTTACTTCATCAATAGTGCAGAAAAAGGCAACACACTGTAGCTATGCTTCTAATTGCCCTTGGGCAGATAGCCTACTACCTATCTGTGAACTTCTAAAGTGCAGGCAATCCCAGCCATAATATGTGAATAAACAGAGCTTTCAGATCACAATATACAGTGAAAAATCACCATGTAGTCAGAAAACAGTTACGTACAGCAAGAACATACAGAACACTGATACTTAATCACTCCAAAAGCCTATCTTGGAAGCTAGAAGACTTGTATTAAAGGCTTTCTATTGCTTACCAGTAGGTTACCTACAGGAAAGATGTGAAACAAGCACAGATGGGAAACATGCATGCAACACTACCATACCAGCTTAAGTGTCAGCCTTAGGCTTTGGAATACTGGCCAAGGCTATTGGCGCCCCCATGGTGCCTTTTTTAGGAAAGTCTCAAAGTGAATCCCACCTCCATAAACAGCACAATAGCAGAATCAATGAGGGTTATGCTACTCAACACCAGGGGTTGTAATCACAACATGCACACACTCACAGCACTCCTCAGTATGGACAACGTCAACATCTGTGCAGTAACTGAGACCTGTTTTAAGGCTCCTGAGACCACACCAGCACTACCAGACTACAACCCATACCACACATTTTGGCCACAGAACATGGAATGACACAGATATGGAGGGGGTGTATCCATATTCATCAGGGCTACATACACCTCCAGGTTAGTGGAGCAGCATGATACCTCTGAGATCATCCATGTGCAGCTAACATCAGCCACAACTGCAATTCAACCTGTGTCACGCTACAGATCACCCTCCATGACCCAGGACCACCACTCCACCTACCTGGAGATAGTGGAAAACCTGACAGTCCTACCGCACACCCTGGTATTGGTCGATATCAACTACCCTACCATTAACTGGGAAACTTACTCAAGTACTCATTTCCAGGCCCAGCACTTCCTGGAATTTATCGCCTCATATGCCCTGTATCAGATGGCAAACTCCCTAATGAGGGGTGGAAACATACTAGAAGTGGTAATCACTAACATGGGCGACAGGTGCACCACAGCAGAGGTAAACCGGTCACTGGTTAGATCTGACCATGATGGAAACCACAGTGTATACCTTTCCTACAGCTAAATTCACAATACTAGAGACAGGGGTGAGGGGTTTCGCAGCCGCCATGCTAAGGGAAAACACTGCTCAAGATACAGACAGATTTACAAATGCACTCTATAAGCACCTACAAGGATGTATGGATCGTGCCATCACTGGTAAACCAAGACTCACTCCTCCTAGACAAGGACACCACTCTGGTGGACCCCTGAAATAAACAGGCTATACAACAGAAGTAGGACAGTAGTCCAGAAAAACAGCAAATCCCAAGAAGGGCAGACATCCATGACCAGTATTAGTAAGAAACGTAGGTCCCTCATGAAATCATCCAAGGCTAACATCAACAGGAAAATAGGCAAGGATTCAAAAGATAACCACAAAGCCTTCTTTGGCTATGTCAAGGATCTAAATGGTAACACACAGATTTGCACTGTGACGGTGCAATATAGCACAAAATATACTGACCCTACTGATATCACCAACATCCTTGCAGATACATTCAGTGCAAACTTCACCCCCTAAAGAGCCCACAACAATACCCAAAAAGTACAGTATCCCAGACATCAGAGACACACAAGTGGAAATGGCCCTCTCTAACAGCAATACACAGCATCAATGGAGGCAGATGGTGTCCCAGATTGCATCTTGCAAACACTACAAGACAAACTGACTCCCTCACCTAATTAAGCTTTTCAACCTCAGCCTCTCCACAGGCTACATGCCCATACAATGGCACGTGGCAATGGTTATTCCACTCCATCAAGGTGGAAACACAACTGACCATGGTAACTACCACCCCATAAGCCTGACTAGCCTGGTCTGCAAAGCTATGGAGCACATCCTCATGGCACTCATTAACAAAGACATTGGTAACCTCCAAACACTTGACCCAACCCAGGTCAGCTTGGTTGAGTGCAGTTCATGCCTAATGAACCTGTTTAATGTCTTACAGGCAGTCACCAAGACGTTAGATGAGGGGATAGGTGGTTCACACATACTACCTGGACCTCGCCAAGGCTTTTGACACCATTCCCCACTCAGGTATTATTGATAAAGTCACCAACCTGTACATACACCCATACATCACAGGATGGGTTGCCAACGGGCTTACACACAGAACCCTCATGGAACGACTAGTGGTCTCCAGGTCCAACTCTTAAACCAGTCATGACTGGTGTCCCACAGGACTCAGTCCTGGGACCCCTACTGTTTGGCATATACTTCTCAGAGGTACAGGCAAACACAGATGGACTACGGCAGACCATGTTTGGCAATGACTGCAAACTGGGAGCGATAATTGACAGTCCAGCTGACACAGACATCCTTCAAGGGGCCTCACAGAGACCAACACAGGGTGTCAAAGTCATGGCCTCCAGCTAAGTGCCACAAACTGCTTGGTCATTCCATTGTGGAATATTAAGCACCCACATATTAACACATAAGTGTCTGCCACTTTAATACAGACAAGGAAATAGGGTATCTGGGGACTAAGGTAGATAGTGATCTCTCCTTTAACAATTATATCTTCAAAATAGTTAGGACATCCTTCTATGTAGGCCATCTGATTACTAAAGGGTTTGCATCTAGACATACTGAGGTTATAATGTCCCTTTACTCATCACTGATCAGTCCCATCATAGAGTATAATAACCCATTTGGGATGTATCTCAGAAGATGCATCCAACAGTTGGAAGGTCCACGAATGTTTCTCGCCAAGAGGATTACTGGCCTCAAACATATGTCTTATGCAGCCAGACTGAATAAACTCCTACTTTACTCAGTGGCATCTCGTTTACTCAGAGATGATCTCTGCTGGCCAACAAAACCATGTCGGACTCAGGCTTAATGGATATGCTCCACCTATTGAAATCCATGTCACAGTGAGACACACGCTGTAGTGAGCTGAACTTTGCCACAACAATAACTGAAAGATGCTGGAGGGACGGATTCCTGTCACAGAAACCCCCCCATACTTTGGAACAACATCCCTAATTACATTATACAGAGCCCCTCACTAACACTCTTCAAGAGAATCCTTGAAGAGTGGATGGGGAACAGTAGATTCACCCCAGGGATCCTGCCATTAGCTCTGCTCCAGAGAGGGACAGTTAATGAATCAATGGGGTGGCAAAAGCTGACACATTTGAAGGAAAGAGTTAGAGAACATTTATATCACATAAAGAAAGGTAGTAGTGTTAATGCTGTAGCGAAACATGTTACAAGTATGGGTGAGCATCATACCTTTCAATTTATGGTTATAGGTAGAAAATTTATGAATATTAGGGGAGGTGATATTAAGTCTAGGACAGAAGAAATGGAAGCTAAATGGATTGTAATGCTCAGAGCGAACAATGGGCATGGGCTTAATGATTGTGTGCCCATGAAACCTATGCTTAGTAAAAGAGCTCTACGTAGGTAGTTCAAGTGTATTTACTATCTGCATCTTCTTAATGATGTGCTTTTCAATGGTAAATTATGTTTTTTGATTTATCAAGTTAAATTTATTTTAACATTTTTGTATACTGTTTTTTAAACAATTGTATGAAATGAACATGTCTTTTTAAGAGTTGATTGATGAATGATATGTGATGCAAATGTATGGTATAAAATGTGTGTTTTTCTACATGTTTTCATACACCTGATGAAGCTGAGTGTGAAAGCGTTTGTGTTGCAATAAAGTCAGTAATGCTGGAAAGAATTTTTTGATGCTTTTTCTACGCTTGAATTCCCTCTTTTAGTAAATCTTTCTGTAACACTACCACTGCACAAAACACTGATGCAAACCACATGCAGCAACACAACCCAATCTATCCCCTTACTGAGCCCTAACCATTAAACACTCCCATCCATCTGATAATTTCAGTATTAGTTTCTCAAGCTTATAATTCCTCACTTGTGTTTGCTTTTCTTCTGATATCTTAACCGTTACGAAATAGAACACAATATAGCATTTCAAAGGTATTCTCTCAGCCAAAGTGTACATTTAAAAGAATGAATTACACTTGTGTTGATAAACACACACACACACTCTTGTGGCACAATATTATTACACAAAAATAGCTGTTGTACTTTAAAATTACTGTGAAATAATTAAATTTGCAGAAATACTATAGTATGTTATGTACAGTTTATCATATCCACCATTTTTGTGAGAGGGTGGTACTTCTGTAATTAGTGGCTATTATATATTGGCTGTGTTGCAGGAGAAAAGTAGATTTTTGTTGTGTGCACATCATATTGTTAAATATTTTGACTTGTCTGGTTTTTCATAGAAGAAGTAACATGCAGTTGCACCTTGCTGCACACCATTTGGAATATGTCAATTTCATAGAAAAACTGAATCCAAAATGCCAGTAAGTAATTTTACTGGGTGAATAATGGAAATGGCTTTATTTGCAGTGGCTACTGGCTGGTCCTAGACAATGCTGAGCACTAGCTATGCTAAGTGGATTCCAGATTGTTTAGAATATTACATCATTATAGAAATGCTTTTTCAGTCACTGTTACAGAAGTTTTGGCTTTAATGGCATTTTCAGTACATTTACTCCACCTGAAGTCTTTACCTGTGTAGTTTTATCAGACTGATGCATATGAGATATCCTAAATGGGTTTGAAGAAGAGATAAAAAGATAAAGGTTTGCAATAGGGTATCGATCAATATGTCAGTTTGCTGAAAATCTACAGCAGGGCTGGTGAGTCCATGGATGCATCCTTGGACAGTATCATACTGCTGCTGAAGGAACACCACCCCTCTCAGATGAATCTCTCATTCCTGCATGCACACGTGGTATTTAACTGAATGGCATGTAATGGACACTGCAGGGCATCATCAATACTTCCACGTGTGATACAACTAATATCCTGGTTATCTGATGACTCTGTCCATATGTATTGAATTTGACCTTTCCCTTGACTCCTGTCCTGTGATTAGAGTCTGAGCTACTTAGTTAAAAAAAGGAATAACCTAAAAATGTTTGGTAACAGAGAAATGTAAACTAAACTGAATGGTGCTGCTACATGTCCCTGAAGGGACCAGTGGAATTACCAAGGATTTAAAATCAAAGCAGTACGGCAATGCATATTATAGTTTCATATTTGTAAAATGCATTATCATTTTTTTACACACACTGGACCTGGCAAATTTCTGATAAAGCAATGGCTAGAATTATTGCATTATTAAAGTTAGATAAATCATAGCAAAAGTATACTACCTGTTAAAGGATGGAGTAAAAAGAAAGAATGGAAGATAAAGGCATGAGTTAGCAGGTGCATGGAAATGAGAGGGAAGTCAAGTAGGAGCGCTACACAGAGCATGCAGAAGAGAGAAAAAGATGAGAGGGTGGCAGAGATGAACAGCTGGTGAAAACAGAAGAGGTCATGGAGCAAAGTAGTTCACTGTATTTGAATAAATGGTTAAACTGATTGAGCAAACCACAGACAGGCTCACTTAAAATGTTAGGTAAAGAAAGGCTGAAATGTTAGTAAATAACCATTTCAGCAGACGTGAAGCAGACTTATACGGTAACAATATGTTAGACTCTACACATCTTCTTTTACCTGAGGGTATCTGTAGATTCCTAACAGTCTTGCCATAGGGACTGAAATTTCTGATCCCATGTCTCCAATGATTGTGGCCAAGGGAGAATGAGAAATGCAGCGATAATTTGGAATGGCATCTTCCTTTCCCGTCATTAGCTGAAATGACCCCTGGAGTGCCACTGATACTGTTTCACAAGAGTCATGAATCTCAAATCCCAGAGTGATGTTTGGAAGCAGCTCTGTATCTGTGTTGATTTCATTAATGGCATACAGCATTGCTTGGACCCACCGATAAGGTCTAATCTGGAACCTCAAGAACAGAAGTAGCATTGTGATGAATGAGGCTTTGTCACAATTCAGGTAATTATGCTTTGTATACGCAAATGTGCATGAATGTAAGGTCTAATTCATGTAGTTATGTGGAAAACAAAGAATTTATTCCAGTAGCATTTTACAGTATTTATTTGTCCCAGAGAGTTGTACTGAATTCTTCAGTTTATTAGTTTTTTTTTCCAGAAACAGCTGAAAGTAGACAGTTTAGCAAACACACTTATTTTACACAAACTGCTATTGTGTATAAAGTCTTATCATGTGAAAGGCATTTTTTTCAAAAACTACTGCATGTTAGTTTTATAGGCAGAGTACTACTGTACAGAAAAAAGCAGGGGAAAATGGCTAAATATAAACAGGAAATGCTTCACAGTATTACCTTGGCCGTAGATTAGCTATGTCTGCACAAGATGTTCAAAATATATGCAAATGTGTAATACTGCTAAACCAGTTTGCACATGGGGTTACTGCATATGTACATGCATATGTACATAAACATTTTCAGACAAAGGAGGTAACAGAATTTAAAATATCTGATCCTTCCTGTACTATACATTTCATGCTTTTTTAATTTTTCTTTTCAAAAAGCAGTTTCCTGACCCAAGAAATCCAAGTTACTTGTAAAATGAGTGGCTCAAATACCATCACATTAGCATTTTATGATTAAATGCAAATGCAGGCATTTCTTGATAAGGGCTATTACTTTATATGCATGTCTGCCCATTAACATCTATCATGCTTATATCCAGATAGCACAGTGCTTATTGGAGGCTGAATCACTTGTTTTAGCATTAACATGGGCTTAACACTGCTTAGCACATTACCTTCAATGAACTGCATCCGGTTTATTTGTGCCTAATTCAAATCAACACTATTTATAACAGTTACAGGCAAGTGAAAATAAGCATTCCTCCCACTACTTAGAAAAGGCTTCACTTGAAACTTAAAGGGTATTTAAACTCAAAATGATGAACTTATGCTTTTAATTAACCCTCATAGTAACATCCTTAATAAATGTAAATTACAGGAGATGATAAACCTCAACCTTATTAGCTCCATAAATAACCACTTCACTTCCTGTATTCAGCTGGACTTTTATCTATCTCTTGGAAATAGCAACGAAGCTGGAGCATCACAAGTCATCATTACTGAAGATGGAATTTATTTAGACAAAATGATTTCTAATTTTTGCATATTGGACTTGCATTTTTTCACATGATACCTAGATCTATGGTATAAACCTCCAGTAGTGCCCAACTCCCTTTCTCCAAAAGGGACAGAGAATGTTGCCTTTTATCACTTGAGCTAATCTTTCATTCAGGTGTGCACCATCATTAAAAAGGTACTCATTATTATAAAAGCTGTCCAGATTTTCAACAAGCCCAGGCTATAACACATTACATTCAGTTTTCCGGTACTGTCTAGCTCTTTTCTCTCAAACAAGACAGGAAACAGACTTAGAGATAATAAAGTGAATCCTGCACTTTTGTATTGGTATATTTGAACCTCACATGATCTTTTTAATAACAGTTACTCTGGAAGCTAATATTGTACCCCACAACTGCTGCACTAACCCATAATTTCATAGGCTTTCAAATCATATGCATTTCTAAGATCATATAAACCAAGACATTTCTTCTGTCTAAAACCTTTGCCTCAAAGAAGCATAGTGTAATTCTCAGTAACTGGAATTGTACATTTCCATTTGTGTTAATAACTTGATTTGATATATTTGCACTATTAACATCACTTGACCATACCCAAGCAATACAATTCATTAGCCCACCCATGTTTTTATTCACATGATGAATTGTGCTTATGTCAAGCATTGATGCTAACAAAAAACTTAAAGCAGACAGATCAATTGTTTCTTATTACCCAAGTGTGCGGTTCATAGTATTTATTCAAAAATGCTTGAATGCAAATACTTTTCACACAGTCCTAAAGTCCCTGAATGAAAACATTTCTCATCTTTGTATTTAGATTCTCTGGTTTAGAACGTTTATAAACAGAGCATACTGTATGTATTATTTATAGTATGGATCTTGCAAACACCCCACAAAAATTGTTTAAAGTTAACCTTAGCTTTATCAGTTGTATACTAATTCCCCAATAAAAAAATACAAATGTATGCACTCCAGTAATTCCCAAACAGACAATGCTCTGATAAAGTACTACCTAGGTCTTCAGACATTTTGAAGCACTGTGAAAACAGGCTGCCTCAATTAGAATGTATTTCTTTGACTATCTCTTGTAAGAGACAAAATTGATAGCAGTCAGTTTTAAACTAAAATATAAAACAAGAACGTTTCTCATCTGTTTGCAGTCTTAAAAATTCTCCTGAACTTGCAGTGATATAAAGCTGCAAAATGTGACATTACATTACAACACAAACAGAATGAGCAGTTTGCCAAATATTGGTCTTGTGGGATTGTTACAGATAGGTAGACAGAGCAAATATTATATTCAGAGCATTATATTGCCAATGAAGACAACAGCTGGTGTACCAAATACTTTAATAGACTCTCATTGATCTTTGAGATGGCAGCCTAACAAAAATATTGCTTATGAAAGGGAATTATGCACAATGAAAAAATCCATTTCATACGACAAAAATTTTCACCCCAAGTAATGGGCATGCACCTCAGAACTCAATGTCATTTCTCCTTGTATCTGAATATGGAGAACACATTTTTCTGTCAACTTATGCTGTGCCAGATGCATTTATTAATCTATCAGTTATGGACAGCAACAAAGCTGGTGCTATATGGGGAAGAGTCTTATGGATCAATAGCTTTAGACATTGACTGTGGTGCGCTGTATCACTTAGAAGAATATAGACCACAGGCTGCGCATTGACAGGGCTAGCCACCCATCTGGGCAAAAATTAGAAATAGGTGATTTGGTCAGGTCAACTAATGTTGTCAAGCAAGAGGTGTAAATATTTGATGCTAAGTCAGTTGAGGACCTGATCTACTACAGATGGAGAGGAGTAATGACAGTTGGCATAATGTACTATGTCCTGATGTAGAAATTTGGAAAAGGAGGTGACAAGTGGTTAACGGAATTTTCATTGGATTCTGCTGTTTTGAAACATACTTTATTCAGACATGCTAGCAAAAAATGTGAAAAGTTACACTTGCAGCAAATGCAGTGTCTTGATGTACTAGAATAGCTGATGCACTGATACGAACATGAAATGTCCCTTTACATCAGAAATTGCTGCAATGAAAGTTAGAATTAGAGACCTTACAGCTGATTGTTTTCCATAGATTTTTGGCACTAACCATTATAGATGTACATAGGATTTACTCCCACACAATGTCTGGAATACTATTTTTTTAATATTTTAAGCTATTTTACTTTTATGTATTAAACTTTTTCCAACAAGTTCCACTATGGCAATGTGCATTTTGTATGGTGTATTCATGCAGTTGTTTTTATTCATGTAACTGGATAAGTTGTCTAAGTGCCATTAAAGAGTTAATGAAGAGCAGTCTTGGATGAAATTATCTCCACTGTGTCATCCTGAGTTGAGTATTTTTCAGTCATGACAGACAATACAAACAGTGTTTCAATAAACTCTAACCCATTTTTATGCAGGACCAATGACTTTACTACACCTTTACAAAATTATTTATTAATTGCCTATCATCGCTGCTTCTAACTTCAAGTTCTCAAACCTCAAGCAATAATCAAGGCTGGGAAGTTAAATTTCAATGAATTACTTTAAGGCACAGATTGTTTGTTGAACTGACTGAATAATCTTCAGTTCAATTTTTGTCACAGGAACAATCCTTAGAGTAATGCTGTTACACCTAATATTCAGTGTCCTTATTTCATCTGATCATAGGAGTAGTTACCATAAAACATCACTCTTAAATATTTATAAGATATACTACTGACATTCTGTGTCCCATCTGAGTTTTTGCTATTTAAAGCAGCCTGCCCCCAATTGAATTCAGTCTGTTTTCTGAAAGCTTGTAAATCCTGTTTTTACCTGTATTGTTTTCTCTTGTATACATTGTATACCCATATTTGCTATTTTTGTACAAAATATTGTTGGATGCGTGTGGATTTCTTTCAGACTGTGCTTGCAAATGGCCACTTCTGAACCGTACAATATCCCAGTAAACAAACATAAATATTCAACATAGAGGTAGTTATGAATTTAGGGCCACAGGTTCAATCCCCACAAAATACAATAACCCATTATCTGGCATTCAGTAATTTTCTCAGCTTGTTTGAATTCAATGTATAAGACATTTAAAGCATTTCATGCTTGACACCAGTACAAGGAAGAGGTCAGATTTTCAGTTTCCACTCGTACAGGTATCAGTGAATTGTCACTCCTGCAAAGGTCTTGATCTCTGCATTCAGAATGGTTAGTATCTGATGAAGATGGTGAACCTTTGAATAAAAAGTGTTACATAAGCCTCATCAAAACAAAATTTACAAGCTCCCATTAATGAGAGCAAGTTGTAAATGGATGAGTCAAAAATCTGGATTATTTTGGAAGACAGTGTGGAAGTACAAGATTTATGAAAATAGACCCTGAAAGACACCACTGTAAGTCAAGCAGTAGACTTGCCATTGTAGCTAGAGTAAGGCAGCTATATTGTATATTAGTAATTTATACTTTTGTAACCATAACTTGCAGTCAGCTGAGTTCTGTCAGAGTGGACTGAAAGACATCAAGTGAAGGGTCTCCAAAAATGCAGGTACATAACATGTGACAAATGTAGAGCTTTAGCTATTTAGATACCTGCATAGTCTACCCTTATAGCTCTGTGTAGACAAAAACAGATTAAAAGGAAGACCAGGAGTCCTAATCCTGGATGTATATGATGCCGTGAGCACATCATGAGTGGGAATGCCTAATGGTAGAGATCTATAGCAAAAATACTTCCGTGCCAAATTTAAAATTGTGGCAGCCATTGTCTGTAGGAGCTAAAATGTCTCCCCTAATCCATCATGCAATGAAGTTCACCACCTGTAGTCTGCAATTAACATCTCAGAGGAAAGAACAGCCTTTTGCTCTTGCATGCTGTCACTCACTCTCACATGCTCTCACTCGTTACTTGAACTTTTGAGCCATGATCTTCCAAATAGTTTCTATATAAAGCACTAAGCCTGCTTACTTAAAACTGTATAATGTATTCTGCTTTTAAATCTTCATGGTGGCAATGGACATAATAAAAAGGGCTCTGAACATGCCTTTCCACAGTGTTGACATAAGGCAAAATTAACTAGCCTTTTAATTTACTTAAATGCTTAATTAAAATTTTGTTCAATCGAATGTAACTAAATATTTAGTTTATGAAAAGATTAATATAAAGCAATAGCTGATCTTACCTTTCACATTTTGCTACATCTGGGTGCTCTGTGAAAAGGATTTCAGGTGTAGTTTCTTTGAAGAAGAGAGGAAATACCCCTCCAAGAATAATATCACCTCTCTGGGTATATGATCTTTTGGTGGTTAAGTGGAGGAATCTACCTCCTATGGAAAAAGGCAAGAAGACTGCAAGGAGGAGGAAAAAAGTACATAGAAACAAACTGTGTGCTTGTACATAAACCAAGGCTGAAGACATCATGTTTAGGCGCATTTATTGAATAGATAAAAGTATGAGAGTTTAGTATGTAAAAAATGTAACTTTCAGCAGCTAAAATGAATTCAGTCTTGTTAAAGTTCACATAACAGAAGAAAGAAAGACAATTTCTAAGTGTATTTTGAAATGTTAACTTATTCAACACTGAAAATGACTCAAACTTTAAGAATGCGAAAGAAAGATAAATGCGTAATAGTAAAATCTATAAGGATATGCTGCACAATGATCTAGCCTGCAGTCTAAGTGTATAGTTTTATAGTTTCTTCAAACTGCATCAAGTGTTACTTGTATGTAATATTCTAGAACAGGACAGCATGTTTGCACCCTGTAGCATCTGTTATGTTCATTAACAACTTCAGTGACAACCAACTATTTTATATTTTCACTGTTCCTATAGACAACTCTTGAAAGGACAAGAAGATTATTTTATAATTTGTCTTCCTGAGGGATCAATATTTTTTTTATTTGTGCAATATGAATTGTAGCAGGATAAGGAAATAATTTATCTTCTAATCTGTTTACAATACTTTCATCTATTTTTATGATAACCAGTTATAGGAAAAGTGCAACTATAGGGACTACTTTGCATAATTGTATTTCTTGCCTTGTGGGATAACATAATTTGAGATTATTGGAACATAACAGCAAGCTCATTACATTTTTAGTGTCCCTCCATACTGTGTTTCTAAACTGTGAAAAGAAAAACAACCTTAGTTTGCTCTTCCCAAACCTAGTTTCACATTTTCTCTGGAGGACATTTTTATGACAATTGGGAATTTTAGGCCACGGTGATAACTGCACAGAAAGTTGGAGTTGTAATATGTCTGTGTAAACAAAACAAAAATTCTTTGCATATGGCTAACATCTGATGGTGTCCAAGATCATTTGATTGTATTGTTACTATATCTGGAACATACAAAGTTTGTTACTGTCTGATGTGATTTGTGGTACCCTGCATCACTGTCATTACCTTCTTTATACATACACACGTTCTGCTGTAGAATTCTGTTTGAATACTTTCTCTGCAGCTGACCTTTTGTTGCATTGCCTATAACTTGGGTCATGGCTTTGAATAATAACAAACCTGTCCAGTTATCAAATGCATAACTAAATCAGCAAAAATGTACAGTGGAAGGTTTAATTTATAAATGCATCTCAGCTGCAGATAAAATATTGTGAAAAGTTCATAAAATCCTGTTGCATGTAATAGCTTGTTGAATGCAGCCAGAGTATTTTAGCTCCACAATTTTCATCTATTAGAAAATAAAATATTGCAGTCATCACAGTGGAAGTAATTGGTCATGACTGTGGAATATTGCATTTTCACTCAGTTTTACCAAGAAATGCTGAATGTTTAAACATCAGGTTTAAAAATAAATCATGGCTGTAGTTGGGAATTTTGTAAAGATCAGGGTAGGTCAAGTTTACATTTATAAGCAAAGGGAGAAACTGCACCAGAAACAGGGCTTTGTATAAATGAGAAATCGGACCCTATTTTCAAAAGTGATAGAGGATGACAATATCTAAGAATTAATAAGATTTATAACAAAATATTCCACTAAAAGAATGATGAGTGCTGCTGCTCATATTATTATGAAATGGTGGTTTGATGTGATTATGAAGTACAGACCTAGAATTAAAAACTAGGTTAGCACAAGTTAGGAAGGCTGTAAGGAAAAGATGTAGAACCCTCAAGTTACTGCCACGTCTGTAAGATAAATGGCTTATAGTCACTTAAAGCACAAAACCCAAGCGGCTTATACAGCTTTAAGTTCTTATGTAAACACTACGCCAACTACTCTTGTGGGCCATTTTTAAACCTTGTCAATTATAGCATTCAGCCAAATTACCCCTACCCATTTCCAATGTTTATTTATATACTTTCCATAGTATTATGACTTTTTCTATCGTAATATCGTTGAGCATTTCTAGGGATCATATTACAGGAAAGAGCATTTAGGTGCCACCTCTGTCCATAAGTAGTACAGAGGGCAGTCCAGGGCTAAATTTCCTTATTCCCTTCCATAGATCTAGGTTATACTTGACTGGAGACAGGGATGAATTTTTTTTATGTGGGTGGGAAATCTGTTGCAGAGTATTAGTAACCTCCTATATGTACCTATATTTACAAACCATTCTGTTTAAGGTGAAGAAGAGGTTCAGGCCCCTGGAACAATTATTTCAGATTCTGTTTAACTTTTACAGATAAGGCCTTCAGTAATGGGTCAGAAGATGCTTTATAAGACAGGAACAGGTACCCTTTCAGCAGTCTGTAGGAGTTTAAATACAGTGACAGTGCTTTGAGGCAGTTTGTACAAGAAGTGTTTTAGTCCCTGTATTGTCTTTGTGAGAAACATCTGTGGGCATTTGAGTTGTTGCATATGTCTGACCAAATACATGCCAAGGGGGTTTATACTCAATGACTGACCCAGTGACAGCAGATCAAATGGGAACAATGACATCCCTGAACCAGGAAGCTATCCACTTGCGTATAAGATGTGCAACATAATAGGCATTTAACACTGGACATGGTTGAATGTTGGGTCACAGTACACATGTTCCTAAATCCCAAACTACAAGGAAAATTAACCACTGCATCAGGTCCCATTCGGTTGAGGTGTTCCTACCTCACCTCCCTCTGAAAGGCTTGTAAAAGCATAAGTATGGAAGACTTGCCCAGCCACGGAACTTGTTTTAATAAGGTGTTCCTACTTCACCTCCCCTGAAAGGCTTAGAAAAGCATAAGTATGGAAGACTTTCCACACCACAGAACTTGTTTAAATAAGGTCAATATCCACTTAAATACCTTGCCACCTGTAAACCTAACAAACTGGGTCCAAAAAAGCACTGGTGAATGTCTCCATAACTCCAGCTTGCAATTCTGTTTATGCTGATAAGCATTAGGTTGGAAGGGTTAGACTTTCCTGTAGCCTTCTTTCTTCCCCAGTTAAGGTAAAAAAGCGTGCTTTCTACTGTTCCGCAGAGGAGCATAGTGTGCTCTGCACCTCCAAACGGTGCATTTCTCAATAAACTAAGTGAAACAAGCATGCAACAAAAGGGAATTGGAAAATGGGCTCTCTGCATTGCTAAATTGAGAAGCAGGCAGGGAACTGTGTAGTTTTAACAGTAGGGCCTAGGAACAGAGTATTGGGCATATAAAAAGAAATAAAAAAGTGTGCTTGTAACTCATACCTGCACATGCTGCCTCTAGACATCTGCTTTACTGGTTTAGCCCCACTCTGCTTGCTTTGCTTGATCTGCTTGCTCCATGCCCCACCCTACTCCCATATTCCACCCACCCCTGGTAGTACTACGTTTATAGTACCACTGACATGCCCCCTTAATTAGCTAACCAACTACATGTGCTCCTAGAACCCAGCAAACTCCTAGCACAATAATACACCCTCTATCCACCCCACTGTCCATATTAACCCACCTGTAGCTATTCTAGTCTCTCTAATCTTTTATTCACCACATACACTCAATACAGACCCTACCCTAGTAATTTACTGTGACTACAGCTAAAACACTAATGCTGCTACCCTTAGTACCCCATGCTATTCATTCCTTATCACCTAAGCTCCTATGAATATGTACATCTTGAAATCCAATACCCAAACTCTCAGACAGACACCAACCCAGCATTTAATAAGTTTATCCACCACATAATCACCTCCTCTCCTAATTCCTCACCTCCCCAATTACTATCACCTGACTAAATACTGCTACATTAGCTTAAAAAACAAAAGCTATGAAAAAATCATAAACATAATTTTAAGACTCATAAGCTACTTAAAAATTAATCTTATGAAGGATGGAGACATCCACCCCAACCTTGGCCCATCCACAACAGTAGACCCAAGCACACCATCTAACAACTGAACGTGTACTACCCAGATTGAGAGACTTCCAAACTCATTTCTGGTCTGTCATCTCAACATCAAGAGCTTAAACAACAAGATCCATAGCCTACATGAACTCTTAGCTGTTCAGTCCCTGATATCCTCTGCCTCGCAGAAACCTGGCTAAAACCAATAACCAAAGATATCAAAATAACCCCCACCCCCACACAGTACAACATCCTTAGACTGGACCGGATCTCCAGGAAAGGTGGTGGGGTAGCTGTACTATACACGTCTACCCTAACAATAACAATTGACACTCAACAGCCATCCCAATTTGGCAATGTAGAAATTCTTACACTAAACTAATAATAAACAAAAATAAATGCAGATACATTGTCTGCCTTTATATTCCACCAGGCAAAAATGATAATACCCTAGAAAATATCTTATATTGGCTAGGTTCTAACTATCCCCAGGAAACCATTGTCTTGGGAGACTTTAGCATTGATTGGAATACCTGTTCCTCTGAAACTCCCTCCACCCATTTAAACCTCCATGGGTTTACTCAGATCATTGCCACCCCCACCAGATTTAGCAAAAATAGAGTCAACGATAGTATCCTCGATTGGATATTTATTAACAGCCACCTCCAAAAGTACAAGTCAGGTACATTACCTGATGATCTAAGTGATCACTGCCTTACCTATATTATTAGGCTCAAAGCCGGCATTCCCAACCAGCCTACCTACAAAACTATAAGGAATGTCAGGAACTTTAACCTTGACAACTTCCAAAAAGAATTCAAAGCATGTAATTGGAATGTCTTGAAACAACTCCCATTACAAGAAGCAGTTGAGTACTTCAGTACCAAATTTCTGGCTATCCTTAACCACCATGCTCCTACCTGTACCATCCGTGTAAAAGCCACAGTTGTACCATGGCTATCTAAAGAAAAAAAAACAAAATTAAACTAAGAAACAACGCCTGGGCCAGGTTGCATCTTACCAAAGCTCCTATGGACCAAGTAAGATACTGGCAGCTAAGGAACCAGACCAAAAAATCTGTCATTCTCGACAAAAAAAAATACTACACCCAACTACAACAAAAATATCAGCTAAAACCTCGAAAGTTCTGGGCTGGTATTAACAATCTTTTCCATCTAGGCCATTCTGCCACTCCTACCCTATCAGCTGCCCTTGATAAATCCCCTGTTGAAATTGCAAACAGCTTCAACTCCTTCTTTACTGAAACTATTCAGTCTCTAGCTACCCATCTCACTCCATCGGGCACAAACACCAGCTCTGGCACATCAACCCTGATCCAACCAGCACCCAACCCACCTTTACCTTTCAAACCGTACCTACCAACCTGATCCAGACCTTACTCAAAAAGCTAAAATCTAGTACACTAGCTGCCGACCACCTTCCAGCTGAATATCTTCAAAAAGCAGCTGATGCCATAGCACTTCCCATTTCTGTTCTGATCAACAGATCCATCTCAGAAGGATCCATCCCAAACAATATGGAAAATATCACATGTTATACCTCTCCATAAAGGAGGAAGTTCCACATAATTATCTAACTTTAGACCTATAGCCATTCTTTCACCACTAGCTAAAATCATGGAAAGATGCATACACAAACAAATCATGCACTTTCTTATTCAAAACGGAAAGCTCGCCGACTCTCAGCACGGCTTTAGGCCATTCAACAGTACCACCACGGCTCTTCTATCTTTCTCTAATGTCATCAATCTTCATCGTAACAACAACAAACTATCTTTGGTACTCTTCCTAGATCTCTCAAAAGCTTTCGATATGGTCAGCCGTCAGCTACTACTCAATACCCTACAAACCATCGGTTTAAACCAACATGCAATAAAATGGTTTCACTCCTACCTAAACGGTAGACAGCAGGCTGTTTTATGGCAGAGCAAGCAGTCATCCCAACTTCCTCTAACCCTAGGTGTCCCACAAGGGTCCATACTAGGCCCCCTTTTTTTTCCTCTATCTTTATCAACGATCTGCACACCACCATCCCAGGAGCCACCTGCATCCAATATGCAGATGACTCAGCGCTAATATGCTCTGCCTCCTCTCCTACATAACTTCTAACCCTCACCCAGACCACTTTCAGCATGGTAAAAACATGGCTAGCTAATTGCCGCCTGCTTCTAAATCCTAACAAAACCAAGCTACTACTTTTCTCTCCTAACCATAGAATTCCTCCTCCTTCCTTCAACATCAAATCCAGCAATGACACCATTATCTCCCCTGATGACCATACAAAGCTTCTAGGCATAATAATAGACAACAAACTTAAATTTGATGAACATGTCATTCACACTATTAAGTCCATCAACAAAAAACTTGGCTCCCTTTACAGAGCCAAACCTTTCCTCACCCTCCTAGCTAGGGTAGCTATTGCAAGATCACACCTCCTCTCTATCCTTATGTATGCCTCCCCTGTACTCACCAACATATCCAAAACCAATCTCAACAAATTATCAGGATGTTACAATCATATAGTCAGATTTGCTATAGGCATGGCTTTTAGGACCCACCATTGCCAGTACCTCAAATCACAGGGATGGCTAGAGTATTCTACACTTCTACAGTTCAACCAGCTTATAGTTGCACATAAAATACTCCATCAACCTGATAACACCCCTGCCCTCAAAAATATTCTCACCCCTCATAGTACCCCCAGGCCATTATGCTCAGCTGATAAACTAATGATACTGACCCAAAAATCCAACAACTCTGCAGGCAATGCTATATTTGCTAACCAAACTGGCAAAATCTGGAATCTACTCCCTACTACCATTACCAAGGAAACCTCACTACCCCTATTTAAAAGAGAACTCAAAAAATACCTCACACCTCATTGGCTGTGCGCTCGTTCTAAACCTGACTAACTTCACTAATACATGTCTTGCTACCCAACCTGCTGTTTAGCCAAGTATTTATGCCTCACATCATTTGAATGTCTAAGCATTGTGAATTATGAGATCTGATTGTATTCTATATTCACATTTTCTGATACGTCTTTGCCAATCAGATGTAAGTCTGCACATTGTGTATATTGATATCTGCCTGTATTCTTTGTCTATATTTTTCTAAACATGTCTGCCTGAGTTCATCACTCAGTGATGTATGTACGGTCTCTTTTTTGGTATGTGGAGTTTTCTCCCCAGGCATCCGCTGAAAATGGACATATATCCAGTCGGACTATCCCGGTCAACAAATGTAAAATAAAATAAAATAAAATAAATAAAGCAAATAAATAAGGATGACTGGTAAGGGTGTATTGACAAGTAACTTTCTGAGGCAGTGTATTTCCCAAAGGATACAATAATGCAGTTTTTGGCATTTAGCTTTACTCCATGGCTCTGGCACCAGTTATTAATTTTTTACACACCTTTTGCAATAATCTGCAAATGGTCAGCCTGAGACCCTTTGTGCTTGGCTTTGGTATTTACTTTTCTGAAGTAAAACAGGAGATCCCAGCACCAAGCACTGTGGGACCCCACTGGTGACTGGTATTTGTGGATGTAGCCTCCCTTATTTTTATCTCAAGTCCTAGATGAGTAAGCTTCTCCACTATGCTTGAGTGAGGTATTGTGAGTAAGCTTCTCTACTATGCTTGCGTGAGGTACTGTGAGTAAGCTTCTCCACTATGCTTGAGTAAGGTACTGTGAGTAAGCTTCCCCACTATGCTTGAGTGAGGTACTGTGTCAAAAGCTTTGGCCAGGCCTAAGAAGGGGATGTGCACATTCTTGCCTTTGTCCGTTGGCAGGGTGATTGCAGAGTTTTCTTTAGAATCCTATGTATTAGAATATTACTGTGTATATTGCTAAACAATCCCCCGGATTCACTAATCTTCCGTGCAGGACTAGTCTAGTCCTGCATGGAAGCGGCCATTTAGGAACAGGATGGCAGTGCGCCATGCATAGTAATGAAGGCGTACCGCCTGAGCCCCCAGGCTTACACAGAGCGTGTATGAGTGCAGGGGGCATGTCTGAGAGAAGAGCCCACAGAATAAACATGCCCCTGCAATGTTGAACAGCAGAAAGTGGAAATAAATGAGTGATACTGCTCATAGGTGTCCACATATCCCCACCAACAGTCCCCCATGCATACAACAGCAACAAGACATAAGGATGAAAAGAAGAAACCCCCGTCTTGTTGTCTAAAGCTCCGAGTACAGCTAACTGTAGGTGCACGGGTGTGCCCATTGCTTAGCCACGATGAAAGCAGACTAAAAGGCTGAAGAGGATAACAAGGACAATATATGCAAATGAAGCATGTCAGCAATAGTGTAGTGGGCAGAGCTTTCACCTAATGAGCAGGCATTCCCAGTCTGAGTCCCAGCGCAGCACAGTCTATTTTACATGGCAAAGCATAGTATAAGTAATATTTGTAATGCAAAACCCACTAAATAACGTACACTTTTATGAACAGGAGTACTGCAGGAAATGCACATGCGAAGAGTCAACATCATAATGAATAAGGCAGCAGTAAGCAGGCATAAGCACAGATAAGCAGTAGTAAACATATGTAAGCACTAGTAAGCGTGTGCAAGTGCGTTTGCATGGGGTTAAGCACTGCCAACACAGATTAAGCAAAGGAGAAGCTAACTGAGTGTAAGACACTGTGACCGGAAGTTAGCAGTGCTTACATCCACGCAAACCCGCTTACAACTGCTTGAAAGGGCCTTAAGTACACCATATCTAATGGCCGGTGTTCTGCCCAGCAACAAAACAAACAGCTTCTGCAAGGCCAGAATCCAGGACCATGCACACCATACACAAATTGATTTACCACTAAGCCATCCCAGATATGCATAAATCTTATTTTGTCAGAAACATAACCCCAGCCTAGTCATGCAACAATACAGAGAATGTATACCTACAGCAAGATGGATGTGTATGTGCAAATATATTACTATCTAAATGGATACAACACATCTATAGATGTAGTTACATATATATATATATATATATATATATATATATATATATATACACACATATATATATATATATATATATATATATATATATATACACATATATATATAAATATCCAGAGATATATACATATATATATCTATATATATATATATATATATATATATATATATATATACAAATATATGAACAGATATACATGCAAATGCCGACAACTACACATATATATGTCAACATCTATGTGTCGAAATATACACATTAAGTGACATATATGTACGCAGATATATGTCTCTGTAGGTATATACGGGCATAGTTAGAAATATGTAAGCAATTATATATACCACAGAGGTATATATGGCTAGATATCTGTAGATAGCAATGGTAGATGGACAGAAACATATATGTCCACATGCAGTGTTAATGGGCTTGAGTGGCCCCAAACAATATACGTCACATACAAATTGGCATACCCCCAGCCCAGTCAAACACATCCACCCTGCAATACATTACCAAGCTCATTGCATTGTAGATCTGTCATTGAAATAGGGATTTAAATTAGCCGTCTGTTATGTTTCACATGTTGACATCACATACCTCTCTCCCCCAGGCACTACATGGGCTGAGCAGTACAGGCCCATCCAACCCAGGCCATTCCCAACCCATACATTCATTACCCACAGTTCTGCTTCCCCCCACCCGCTGCACACATGCAGCCACCATCCCTACCCTGGTTACCGGCTGTAGCTACCACACCACCACATATTGCCCCCCCTCCACTCCCCCCCCCTCAGGACCCATCCCGTATGATGTCCCGACCCAAGTATCCTAGGTCTGGCACATGCCATAGTCCATGCACATAGCCATGGGTACCTATTTAACTGGGTGTAGACGAAAGTTGAATACCCAATGTTTGGGTTGTCCCTCATGGGACGAATGTATTCCTGGTACTAACAATAGATTTCACATGTGACTCTGTCTACACTAACAGATTTAGTTGTAGGTATCGCAAAGCATACGTGGCACACAAGGTTGGCTGGTATGCACATGAAACACAGTATCCAGCGATACCAGTCAACATTACAGGATATGTAGCTAAATTTGTAGAGGTATGTGTGTGTGTGTGTGTGTGTGTGTGTGTGTGTGTGTGTGTGTGTGTGTGTGTGTGTGTGTGTGTGTGTGTGTGTGTGTGTGTGTGTGTGTGTGTGCACGTGTGTGTGTGTATACCCATAACTAAATAGATATATACCTCTCCCTGTCTGTAGTACAAATGTATACATACATAGACAGACATATATATAAATACTCACACATAGATATATACATATGCAGACACCAATATATCCACATTGTTAGATATATATACAGCAATATATATATATATATATATATATATATATATATATATATATATATATATATATATATATATATATATATATATATATATATATATATATATATATATATATATATATATATATATATATATATATATATATATATATATATATATATATATATATATATATATATATATATATATATATATATATATATATATATATATATATATATATATATATATATATATATATATATATATATATATATATATATATATATATATATATATATATATATATATATATATGTGTGTGTATGTATATATGTATATATATATATATATATATACATATATATATATATATATATATATATATATATATATGAAATGTGTGTGTGTGTGTGTGTGTGTGTGTGTGTGTGCATATAAATATATATACACATATATAGCTATGATATGATACAGCACTTAAGAATGACATATGTTCACAGGCTGTGCCAATGGGGGTGAGGGGCCCAATCAACAAACGTGTAACACGTAGCATTAACACCCCCCCAGCCGGACAGGGAAAACATACAAACACACAAACAATGTAAACAATCCACTACTCCCCAAACCACAGGCAGCATACAACCAGAGGGGGGGAACACAGTGGACCCACTAAGTCTAATCTTGGAACAGAGACAGGAGCATCCCTTGTGGGACACCCCAAAAATTGTCTTGTAATAGAAGGATGCTCATGCAATGACCTTTCAAGGTGGGGTGTCTATGTACCCGGACTACAAGGGTGGGAAAACCTGATGACCCATGGGTCGAGACAACGTATGAGATGGGTCCAGTGAAGTGGAGAGTGGGCAGTGTGTAGCGGTGTGTTTAGACCTGACCTGCACCCAGAGTAAGGATGAGTGCTGTAGAGGAGGTGCGTGGGGAGGGAACTATGGTTATGAAATTATGGGCCTAGGCATGCAGGTGTTGGCTGGAACAGTTCTATTTGGACCACCCCAGGGATGTAAGCAATAGTGTTCATTGGGCAGAGCCACCACCTAACGAGCAGCAACTCCCGCTATGGTTTCCACTGCAGCACAGTCTATTTTGCATGGCAAAGTATGATATAACCAGATGTGTTGCTGCAAATCCCACTAAATAACACCAAAGAACACATGGTTGCAACACCCCACTGTAGGCATGTAAGCTGAACTAATTGGCATCACAAGGTATTATTGTTGTCCCCACCCCCACCTGGGGGTGTGAGTGTCCAAACCTATCTCCAAATGCAGTGTATATGCACAGCTGTTGCTGTAGAAGAAATGGCCACCTGTGGACCTTCCTGTCAGCCTTTCTGCACATCCCTGGACATTTCCCCTACTATCTGCCCCTCTGTGTGCTCCATTAACACCATTTACCTATCGACTCCTGTTTCATTACTGTTACTGTTCACAGTCACAAGTAGGTGACACCTTCTTCCCCAACTATATTGGCAGAATCCGGAACCCCCACCCACGTGTATTACCTCAGCTGTCCCACACGACACATGTAAATAACACATGATGGAACACCTCAAGCAAACTTGGATCAGCACAAGCTCACTACCTGGCAAATACCCCCCCCCCAAATAACACTCTATACCCCTACAGCAACTAATGAAACTGACACCTCCTGTCCTGCCTCGCTTACAAATCCCAACATCCTGCATACCTTCCCTATAGCTCCACCACCAATCATTCCAATGGCCTACTATACAGTTACAATGTCCCCCCTCTACCTACCTCCTCCTTCACTGTTCTCTTCTACTCTAAAACACAGGTATGGCATAATTAAACCTAACCTGAATACCTGAGTGTAACCTATCCAGAACTGTTAAACTGGAATCTCATTTTCACACTGAGCTAATCGAATGAAGGATAATGAGCAAACTCGGATCTATAATATATAACATTAAGTAACCTGTATTTTTGCTTTTTTATTTATTTATAGCACTTTGTCTACTGCATACTTTTCTAGCTAGTTTCACTGTGTGTGAGGTATTAAGTGGAAATTGTCCACTTTTATTAAGCATCTATTTGGGTTGTTTGATTCTGATAACTTGTTTGCAGTTAAAAGCTTTCTCTGGAGGCTCCTTTATCTGTTTAAAACTTTCATTTAAAGGCTCACTTCTGCTTTTCTGCTGTGAGAAACATTTCTGCAGTTTGTTTCTACCTTAGTAGTGTGGATATTTGTAGCATTGTCCATATTCAGGCTTGTGTTTGGGCCTAGTGTTTGTGGAGGCTGTGTGTCTGAGCACATGTTCAAGGACATCTTGGTTTAGCCAAAGCCATTAGGCATTTCAGTGAGAGAGGATTGTTTAAGTTCATTGGCTCACCTGGTCAATGGGTCACCTGGACTACAGCTTAGAGTAAGCACTTCATTAGTTCTTTTGAGTTTTTTTTTAAAGTTGTCTCAGGTTTCAACTTTCTGTTACCTAAGAAGTTAAGTTTGTGGGTGTTTCTGCCATTTCACACTGAGCTAATCAGAGGAAGGACACTGAGCAAACCCGGATCTATAATATATAACATTAAGTATCCTGTTTTGTTGCTTATTGTTTTGAGTTATTTAGAGCACTTTGTCTACTGCATACTTTTCTAGCTAGTTTCGCTTTGTGTGAGGTATTAACTGGAAATTGTCCACTTTTATTAAGCACCTGTTTGGGTTGTTTGATTCTGATAATTTGTTTGCAGTTAAAAGCTATCTCTAGAGGCTCCTTTATCTCTTTAAAATTTTCATTCAAAGGCTCACTGCTGGTTTTCTGCTGTGAGAAACATTTCTGCAGTTTGTTTCTACCTTAGTAGTGTGGATATTTGTAGCATTGTCCATATTCAGGTTTGTGTTTGAGCCTAGTGTTTGTGGAGGCTGTGTGTCTCAGCACATGTTTAAGGACATCTTGGTTTAGCGAAAGCCATTAGGCAATTCAGAGAGAGAGGATTGTTTAAGGTCCTTGCCTGACTGGGTCACCTGGACTACAGCTTAGAGTAAGCACCTCATTTTTTTGAGCTTTTTTTAAAGTTGTCCCAAGTTTCAACTTTCTGTTACCTAAGAAGTTAGGTTTGTGAGTGTTTTTGCCATTTCACTCTGAGCTAATCAAAGGAAAGACACTGAGCAAACTCAGATCTATAATATATAACATTAAGTATCCTGTTTATTTTGCTTTTTTTGAGTTATTTATAGCCCTTTATCTACTGCATACGTTTTTAGCTAGTTTCACTGTGTGCGTGGTATTAACTGGAATTTTCCCACTTTTATTAAGCATCTGTTTGGGTTGTATGATTCTGATAACTTGCTTGCAGTTAGAAGCTTTCTCTAGAGGATCCTTTATCTGTTTAAAATTTTCATTTGAAGGCTCACTGCTGCTTTTCTGCTGTGAGAAACATTTCTGCAGTTTGTTTCTACCTAAGTAGTGTGGATATTTGTAACATTGTCCATATTCAGGCTTGTGTTTGGGCCTAGTGTTTGTGGAGGCTGTGTGTCTAAGCACATGTTCAAGGACATCTTGGTTTAGACAAAGCCATTAGGCATTTCAGTGAGAGAGGATTGTTTAATGTCATTGGCTGACTGGGTCACCTGGACTACAGCTTAGAGTAAGCACCTCATTGGTTCTTTTGAGTTTTTTTTAAAGTTGTCCAGTTTCAATTTTCTGTTACCTAAGAAGTTAAGTTTGTGAGTGATTCTGCCATTTCACACTGAGCTAATCAGAGGAAGGACACTGAGCAAACCCGGATCTATAATATATAACATTAAGTATCCTGCTTTTTTGCTTATTTTTTTCAAGTTATTTATAGCACTTTGTCTACTGCATACTTTTCTAGCTAGTTTCACTGTGTGTAAGGTATTAACTGTAAATTGTCCACTTTTATTAAACATCTGTTTGGGTTGTTTGATTCTGATAACTTGTTTGCAGTTAAAAGCTTTCTCTAGAGACTCCATTATCTGTTTAAAATTTTCATTCAAAGGCTCACTGCTGCTTTTCTGCTGTGAGAAACATTTCTGCAGTTTGTTTCTACCTTAGTAGTGTGGATATTTGTAGCGTTGTCCATATTCAGGTTTGTGTTTGGGCCTAGTGTATGTGGAGGCTGTGTGTCTGAGCACATGTTCAAGGACATCTTGGTTTAGCGAAAGCCATTAGGCATTTCAGTGAAAGAGGATTGTTTAAGGTCATTGGCTGACTGGGTCACCTGGACTACAGCTTAGAGTTAGCACCACATTGGTTGCTTTGAGCTTTTTTTAAAGTTGTCTCAGGTTTCAACTTTCTGTTACCTAAGAAGTTAAGTTTGTGAGTGTTTCTGCCATTTCACACTGAGCTAATCAAAGGAATGACACTGAGCAAACTCAGATCTATAATATATAACATTAAGCATCCTGTTTTTTTTTGCTTATTTTTTTGAGTTATTTATAGCACTTTGTCTACTGCATACTTTTCTAGCTAGTTTCACTGTGTGTGTGGCATTAACTGGAAATTGCCCACTTTTATGAAGCATCTATTGGGTTGTTTGTTTCTGATAACTTGTTTGCAGTTAAAAGCTTTCTCTAGAGGTTCCTTTAGCTGTTTAAAACTTTCATTTAAAGGCTCACTGCTGCTTTTCTGTTGTGAGAAACATTTCTGCAGTTTGTTTCCCACCCTCTCTCCCTATTTGTATGCTGTCTTATAGTTGGTGGCTTTGCAGTTGCCCACCCCTACTGTAAATTTGATCTGGAAAACTCCTCCCAGTCTAGTGTTATTACCTCATTCTACCTAATACAGGCAGTACATTTGAGAAAGCCAATCCACTTAGTTTCTGCTCCTCCTTTCTCTCTTTCTACTTATTTTTTTTCTAAGCTTGTTTCCTGCTTTTCCTGTGGGTAGTCTAGTCTGGATACAGATTTTCTGTGTCCAGGACTGTTTGTGGGCTTCTGAGCCCCCAAGCCTTTCTGTATTGGAGGGAAGCCTTCTAGCTTAATTTAGTTTCTTAGAACTAGCCAGGTTTTTAATTTCAGCACTCAAGTCTGTTTCGTTGAGCTCAGCACTTGTTCAGAACTTATTGTAAGCACTAAATAAGCTACAAACTACTACACACTCAACTTTTCTCACTTGTCTAGAGGAAAACAAGTTCTAGTACTTAACAAATAAGCATGTATCCAGGTATGTCTAAGGGTCAGCTCCAAGTGTTATCTCCTGTCTACCTGATGAATCTGGGCATCTTGCGGCAATGCAGAAATTGCCTCATGTACACAGATAACCCACTCCTCCTCCCACCCAACACTACAACCTGAGAGAGATGCACTTATATAGCCAACTGGAAGCAGAGCTCTCTTCACCCAAGACTGGACTAGACAGTCAAGAGGAGAAGGTAAACACTTGCACCACACTACACTCATCACATAATCCCTCAAAACATACACCACCAAAACACACACATAGAAACACAAAACACACACCTACATTTGCGGAGGCTCTCAGTAAAAACCTGCCCAAGCAACAGGGACCTTCAAAGCAGAAACACAAGCAACCTCCATCCCCAACACAACCCAAATGACACATAGCCCTCAAATTCAGTGTGCCACTCAACCACAACCCATAAGGCATAACAATGTACCCAACACTCTAGTTATAGGTGACTCTATAGTCAGGCACACTGATGTTTTACTCACTAGGCTAAACAAGGATAAAGTTACTGTCAGCTGCCTGTCGGGTGCCAGAATCCACCACATAACGCATGCACTCAGGTCACTCCACAAGTACACATATGACTCTGTTATTGTCCATGTTAGTGTGAATGACCTGAGATGTACCTCCCTGGACTACATGAAAAGGGACATGGAGGAGCTGTCAGATCTTGTAGCCCAGGCAGGTATGACCCTATCCCTGAGTACCATCCTGCCATCACCCAGAATGATACCACAGTACAAGGACAAAATAATTGACTTCAACAATTGGCTAAGCTTCTGGTGTCATTCTAAGGGGATCCAGTATCTGTATGCCTGGGATGACATGATTGACAAACCACAATGCTTTGCCAGAGATGGCCTGCACCTGTCGCCCCTGGGATTCTGGATACTGGCTAAGGCTCTAGCCGCCCCTATATTGCTTTTCTTAGGCAAGGTTCAAATGACAAATTCACCCCTATAACAGGTACAAGCAAGCAGAATCTGAGGGCATTGCTACTCAATGCTAGAAATTTAAACCTCAAAATGCACTCACTCGAGGCACTCCTAAAAATATAGAACATCGAAATCTGTGCAGTGACAGAGACCTGGTTCAAGGCTCCAGAGAGTACCCCTGCCTTACCAGGCTATAATTCATACCATACCATACCTTTCAGCCATCTAACCTGGACCAAAACACTAAAGGCAGAGGCATGTCCATATTAATTAAGGATATCCACACCTCCAGGGTAGTTGCTCAGCATAATGCATCCGAGATTATCTAAGTGCAACTAACTCTGGGTAAGACCACAATCCAAATTGTAGCTTGCTACAGATCCCACACCATGTCCCAGGATTGCCACTCCTAATTTCTTGATACAGTGGAAAATATTAGAGTACAACCTAACACCCTAATAATGGGCGATTTCAACTACCCCACCATTAACTGGGAAAACTACTCATGTATCAACTCTTGTGCTCAACGTTTTCTGGAATTCATAAATTTCAATGCCTTGATTCAACTTGTTCACACCCCCACCAGGGGCAGCAATATCCTAGACCTGGTTATTACCAACATGGGCAGCCGGTGCTCCACACCAGAAGTCAATTCCTCATTGGTCAGATCTGTCCATAAGCTAATCACCCTAGATATCCACATCCCTCCCCCACCCCCCAATTAGGGTAACCACAGTAAAAAAATTCTCCAAAGCCAACTTTACGTGACTTAAGACAGAAGTGGCAAACTTTACAACACCCATGCTGATGGACAATAGAGGTATGACTGCTGAATCTTACACAAATGCACTTTATAAGCACTTACACAAGTGTATGGCTCGTGCAATCCCTAACAGAACCAAGATGCTATCCTCCAAAAAAATGAAGCCAATCTGGTGGTCCCTTGCCATAAACAAACTGTACAACAGAAGAAAGAAACTGTTGCAAAAAAGAGTAAAATCCCATGATTGGAGGAACTCCCTGGTCAGCCTCAGTAAGAAGCTGAGTTCCCTCATAAAATCCTCCAAAGCTAGTTACGAAAACAAAATCGCCACTGACTCTAAAGACAACCACAAAGCATTCTATAGCTATGTCAGGGATCTCAATGGCAACACTCAGATCTGCTCTGAGTTACAGCACAATGACACTAAATATACAGAACCAACTGATATTGCCAACATCCTGGCAGATAGGTTCAGTGCTAACTTTACTCCCCTCTCATCCCCTAAAGGGTCCATCTCTATACCATAAGAATGCAAAGTTCCTGTAATCATGGCTGCACTGGTAAAAAACACACTCTCCAAAGCCAAGAACACAGCATCCATGGGACCTGACAACATCCCAGGCTGCGTTCTACATGAACTACAAAATGAAGTGGCACCCCACCTAAGTACCATGTTAAATCATATCCCCACCTCAGGCTATGTGCCCAATGAATGGCACACAGCGATGATTATCCCACTCCACAAAGGGGGAGCCACCACGGTCCCCAGAAACTACCACCCCATTAGCCTAATGAGCCTGGTCTGCAAGGCTATGGAATGTATCATCATTGAACTTATAAACATTGACACTGGTAATCTCCAAACTTAGTACCCCACCCAATTCGGGTTTGTAAAAGGCAGATCATGTCTCCTAAAACTGATAGTCTTCTTTGAAGTGGTCACCAAAGCTGTAGATGATGGTAAGGTGGTTCATACAGCCTATCTAGATCTCGCTAAGGCTTTCAACACCATCCCCCACTCTGGAATTATAGATAAACTCACTAAACTAGGCATAAATCCCTATGTCACAAGATGGGTTGCCAACTGGCTTACTGACAGAACCCACACTGTGAAAGTAGCAGACTCCAAATCCAACTTCAGACCAATGACAAGTGGAGTACCACAGGGTTCAGTCCTGGGTCCTCTCCTGTTTGGTATCTACTTCTCTGAAGTACAGGCTAATTCAGAAGGTCTTTGGCTAACAAAGTTCGCAGATGACTGCAAACTAGGAACCATAATCAAAACTCCAAAACATGTGGACATCTTACAAAAGGGCCTCACTGAGACAGATGCCTGGTGTCAAAGCCATGGCCTCAAGCTCAATGCCAAAAAGTGCATTGTTATCCCTTTTGGTAAAAACTCTGTACCCATGAACTACCACATAGGCAGTAGTCTACTTAACACCAAAAGTGTGATAAGAGACCTTGGGACACAGGTGGAAAGTAGTCTCTCCTTTGATAATCATATCATCACAGTAGTCAGGAGATCCTTCTACATGGCACACCTCATTATAAAAGGTTTCTCATCCAGGAAAAAAAGAGGTCATTGTTCCCCTCTACTCATCACTCATTAGACCCATTATAGAATACAACGCCTCTTTTGGTATGTACCTCACAAGACATCTACAACAACTGGAAAGGCTGCAGAAATACCTCACAAAGAGGATTACCAGCCTCAAACAGATGCCCTATGCAGACCATCTCAAAAAACTGCAGTTCTACTCCGTCGCATATCGCCTACTCAGAGGTGATCTCTAGCTAACACACAAAGCTATGTCAATCCCAGAGCTTTTGGACATGCTCCACTTAAAGAAATCCCAATCATTCCGAGCTACACTCTCTAGTGACCTAAACCATGTCACCACAATAAACAGAACATGCTGGAGGGATAGATTCCTGTCCCAGAGACTTCCCATACTCTGGAACAAACTACCTATCTATAGCAAACAAAGCCCCTCATTAGTACTTTTCAAGAAAAATCTTGATGATTGGATGGGAGATAGGAAATTCACCCCGGGGATCACCTCTGTGGCTCTGCTTGACAGTGGCAAAGGAAAATAATTTTCTTGGGTGGCGAAAGCCAGGGTACCTTTTGGCTAGGCTTATATAGGCCCTAGGGCCAATAGCCTCATACCTACCTATAAACCTATGAACCTTAAACTGACCTTTGTCAACAGTCATACCTGACATGTAAACCTGACCTAAGCATGTATAATACCGACATGTTAATGTGAACTAAGCATGAAGAATGTGGTACGTAGCTATGTTAGGTCTGTTACTCTCTATGAATGTGTACACCTCAGTAGTACGTGTAATGTGTAGCTGGGGTTTACTGTGGAGCTCCACTCCCTGGACCACCACAGACAATGGAGAAGCATCCAGTCGGATTGCCCCGGACAACAAATGTGAACTAAATACATGAAGTAGCGCGGGGGTATGTGACAGCAAGCGGGGTTATGCCTATTTGGGTGGTGGTAAGCAATGCCCACACTGGTTAAGCAATGTGGAGGCCAACTCAGTGTAAGACACCATAACCGGAGGTCAGCAAGGCTGAGCCTCGCGCAAACCAGCGCATACCTGCCTACACTTCCTCTACAGTGCCTTAGACACTCTGCAGCCAACAGCTCTCATCGTGCCCATTAACAAAATTATCTGTGCTCCCAGGTTCCAACCCCCCCCCACCCTGCACACTATAATCTAAGTGAGTTACCACTAAGGCATGGCAGATACACATTTCGCTGTTATCACAAACATATCATCCAGCACAGTCATTCAACAGTATAGGAAATGTATGTAAGTATGTAGATTAATACCAGCAAAACATGTGCACATCACTTAATCACAGTATTCTCAGCAGTCTATGTGTATCAGTGAACTGTGCTTTCCAAACATACTGTGAGAAAAGTAGTCTTGCATAATACTGAAGAGAAGAATGAAAAATAGTGCAAGCCTTGGGGGCGTGTGGGCATGCTTCATCCACAGAATGTCACACCTGGGGCGTTGGCTCCGCAGAACTGGGAGATGAGGCTGGCCCAGTGTGTGAGCAAATCGCTGCTTCTCAAACCCCTGGCAGGATGCTACCAGTGGGAGAAACAGTGTAGACCAGCAAAGTCTACTCATGACACAACAGGTCTATCCCTGGCAGGACGAACCAAACTTTGTGAGTCACATAGGTGTTTCCACCAGTATCGGAGGAGGACCAAGGGAAGGCTCGAACATATGTGGACTAAATGGATGAAGAGCCAGCAGAAGCTTGGGTCGAGACAGTATAATGGAAGAGTACCGACACGTGCAGAGAGGGAAATGTGTGGAGGTGTGGTATGGCTGGGCTAGCAACTGGGGAATGGATGGATGCTGTTTACGTGGAACTCGGTGGTCGGGGGAAGGAAACATGGGCATTACAATATGGTAGAAATATGCAAATGAAGCAGAACAGTAATAGTTTAGTGGGTAGAGCATCCGACCAATGAGCAGGCATTCCCGGTTTGGGTCCCACTGTAGCACAGTCAGTTTTACATGGCAAAGCACATTACAACCAATATTTTTGTTGCAAGACCCACTAAATAGCTGATATATATGAACTGGAGTACTGCAAGAAATGCACATGACAGATCAGTGTCAGATAGAATAAGGCACTAGTAAGCAGGTGTAAGCACAAAAAGACAATAGTAGGCATATGTATGCACTAGTAAGCAGGCATAAGGCCTTACAATTGCTTTAGAGTGCCTTAATCACTCTGTATCCAACGGGCCTTTGTTAGGCCAGCAACAAAATAAACAGCCATGTAGGTCACAAACCCAGGACCCTACACACCATAGTCCCAGTAGCTATCCACCAAGCCATAACAGACGTACAGAAGAATGGGGTAGTAGTAAACATGTCCTCACCATAGTATAACCAAAATGAACCTGTTTAAGGCCTCAGTATACAGTCATATGTCCAAATAAAACTTGTAATCCACAAAATGAAGCAGCTTTTCAGGCAAAACAATAAAGCCCTGAGTAGGGCAAGCTTAGAAAATTGTGAAAAAACCCCACAGATGGCTCAGCACACTTCAGTTCACTTTATTCCACAGAAACACAGCACATTAATGCTCCACCATACGTTTTTGTTTTAAAAATCACTTCCTCAGATGTGGGCTGTTCAAACTATTAGTGCTTTTATACCATTCACTTAATTACATTGATTAGGTTAATGAATTAATTGAAAGGTTAATTTAGTTTAAAACCAAAAACGTTTCTTGTTGCATCTCTCTGTGTTGCCACAATTAAAACACATTTAATGTTACAATGTTTGATGAATAAATATGTAGAAATAAAAATATGTTTTAAATAAAAATCCTTAAAACACTTGACTACAAAGAATAAATTATAAAGTTAAAATACTATTAGAAACACATTTCGTAGGACTCAATGGTTAAAATTACCATCTTGAATATTTGCTTTAAATGAACTTGATCCTCCATCTAGTGGATGAATCATGAAATTGCAGGTATTATAAAAACTGCACTGTAAACCAAAGGCAAATTGTACAGCCTCACTCAGTTAAAAGAATGTTAAAAACAGGAAAATATAAGGGAAAAATAAGTTCAATACCTTTGATAAATGAGTGTAACACTTGTGTTCATAACATATTACAAACCTGACGTTTTAATAAAAATACAAATACAAAAAAGCTTAAAGACCTACTGTAACTATTGGAAAACATGGGTAAAAACGTGATAAAATTCACATAAAGTGCAAATGCATATCACAGTTTTGCTGCTTTCAATTTTAATAATGGGGCTATGGAGATATGTTCATTGAGACTCGGTAGCTTATTGGCCTCAAAACTTATCTGCCTCCATAATTCTCTGTACTCCAAACATTCCTCCCATAAACCCCCTCTGCCACTCTTTTCCACCCTTTCTATCACAAAAAATGTATAGTATGCATTTTCACAGCTTTGTTTGTGTTTGTACAATGCATTAGTCTGTTTGTTTATTTCTAGGTCATACATATGTTCATATACCCTTCTCCTGAGCTTGCGTTTTGTCTTTCCTATATAGAATGCTTCACAGGTTTGACATTTCGCTAAATATACAAGCCCAAAGGAGTCACAATTATTAAAATCCTTGCCTTACAGGGTGATTCCCCTGCTTTCCACATACACACTTTCTGCATTGCTCATGTATGCACACTGTTGACTATGTCCACATTTAAATGTTCCCTTCCTTTTTCTCAGTCTCTGAACTTCTTGGTATAAAAGCACTAGTAGTTTGAACAGCCCACATCTGAGAAAGTGATTTTTAAAACGAAAACGTATGGTGGAGCGTTAATGTGCTGTGTTTCTGTGGAATAAAGTGAACTGAAGTGTGCTGAGCCATCTGTGGGGTTTTTTCACAATTTTCTAAGCTTGCCCTGCTCAGGGCTTTATTGTTTTGCCTGAAAAGCTACTTCATTTTGTGGAATACAGTCATATGTGCCATAATTGACTACAGAACATACATATGTGAACTGGAATACAGCAGTAAGTCCAGATGTGAGGTGTTAATGTAATAAAGTGCATAAGTTCCCAGGACCCCATACAGTGTCCGTACACATGTGTCGAGGATACATGACACATATATAACAAGTTGAGAAGAGGAAATCAATGCCAAAAGGCAATTACCATGCAAATCTGATAATACGCACTGCTAAGCGTAACACAGCACTGGCTCCCAGACTACTGGCAGGATACCACCAGTAGGAGAAAGAGTGTCACCCTGCTAAGTCTACTCTTAAACAAATGCGCATCTGTCCCTGGTGGGACAACCCCAAACGTCTGCCAAAATGAGTCCTTGGGGTAAGATACCATGCCTAAAAAGTAAGTACAGATGGTGACGTATGTTGGCGGACTACATGTGTGGGAAGCCTGAAGATCTATGGGTTGAGATAACATACGCGAAGGGTCCCGAGAAGTGGAGAGTGGGCAATGTGTAGCGGTGTGGTTAGATTAGGCTGGAACCTGTAGGAAGGATGACTGATGTGGAGGGAGAACGGGGGGGGGGATGATGGGTACAACATTATGGGCCGAGGCGTGCCGTGGTTGGATGAACCCATTCTAATGGGACCGGCCTGTGGATGTCAGCGAGAAAGGAGGGGGGACACAGGGAAGGTACTGGGACATATCATTTCCCATGGCAAACCACGTTGTGGGTAATATGTATGTTGCATAACCCACGGAATAACATATATACATGAACTGGAGTATTGCGGCCACAAAATAACATGTATATATATATATATATATATATATATATATATATATATATATATATATATATATATATATATATATGAACAGGAGTACTGCAGGAAATGCACATGTGAAGTGTCAGTATCATAATGCATACAGCAGTAGTTAGGAGGTTAAGCAGCACTAAGCTGTTGTAAGCATATGTCAGCACTAGTAAGCAAGTTTACGTTTCCAGGCTCAGCAAATCTGACACAAACTATCTGTAGGCATATGTAACCAGAAGTCTGTGTTTGCATGACAGTGAGTACTGCGTACACAAATTAAGCAATGTCAGCTAACCTGGTGCAACTGGCTGTTACCTGCAATTGGTGATACATACCATCACGCAAACATGCTCAAGACTGCTAACAAGTGCCTTAATCACCCTGCATCCCACCGCCCTTGTTCAACCCTGCAACATAATTGACAGCCACTGCACGGGCTGAACCCAGGACCCTGCATACCACAATCATAGTGAATTAACACTACATCATGTCGGATATGCAGACATCCCATGTATTCCCAGCACAGTCAATCTGTATAAGGGGAATTGTACTAATATCACAACACTCAACCTCTTATTGCAAACATTGTGGACACAGTGTGACAAAAGTGGGGTACATATCTGGACACGTGAAATATTGTTCACATACATGTAAAACATTGCTAGTTAAACAGTGATTTGTTGTAATACACATAATCTGAACAACATGATGTTCCTGACTGACCACATGCCTGACATCATCCACATCGAGTGGCCAGATGAATGCGAAGCAGGCGAATATTGTGAGCCACTCATGCATGGACATATGGACTGTCATAGATCTGTAAATGCAGAGAGATACACAGGTACATATAAATGTCTGACTCACACATACATCATATCACATCAATGGTATGTAGGTGGGTGGATACATATGTCCACATATATTTAGATATAAATATAGATTTTATATATATATATATATATATATATATATATATATATATATATATATATATAGATAGATATGTGAATTGCAGCACCAGATAGGAATAACAACTGGAACCCCCACCACAAAATAACTGCCCTTATGCACAGTTGATGGAGGTGGGGGCTCAGATGAGGGGAATTTGGTGATGACTGCTATGCCCCCCCACCACAGCCGTAACAGATATGCTGTGCATTGCAATATCCAGCTCATGCAGTTCTTGACCCCAAGACCCACCGCAAAACAGGTACAATGGTCTAACAGTAGGCCACTACAACTGTAGAAAGTCATGGCAATATCTGGAACATATCAACCAGTCCAGTCATGCAACTATACAGAGAATGCATACCATCATCTAGATGTATCTGTGTGTCAATATATTACTATCTACACTGCTACATCATATCTGTATATATATATATATATATATATATATATATATATATATATATATATATATACACATACATATACATATAGCTTTCTAACACTATATACATAAATATTACTATATATGGACATATATACATGCTAATAGCTACATCAACACACCTATATGTCTACATATGCACAGCATGTTACATATGTGTATGCAGATATACAGCTATGTAGGTATATACGGACGTAGTTACATATATGTCAGCAGATATATATATCTATATCGGTACATATGGCCATGTATCTGTAGAGAGCAATGGCAGATTAACGAACACACATATGTCCACATGCACCATTACTGGGGTTGAGAGTCCCCACACACTATACATCTTGTTCAAGTAGGCAACCCCCCACGGCCAAACACATCCGGCCTGCAATACAATAACAAGTGTTGTAGATCCCATAACCAGGACCTGACACGACATGGGCACAGGAAGTTAAGAGTACAAGATCCCACCTATATGATGTCAGGCTGGTATTGTTGACATATCATGCAGTACAGCCTGCCACCCATAGGTAATGTAAACTGTGATAGCCAGCAACATCCCCAGGATACAGATACAAAGACACAGATATGCAGATACATACATACATATGTGTGTGTGTATATATATATATATATATATATATATATATATATATATATATATATATATATATATATATATACATATATATGGATATACATGTGACTGCACATACACATGCAGATATATGTACAGTATACACATGTAGTCGGTGCACACAATATGGAGCAGCCACTATGCCTACAGCTAACCCCTGAACAACTGGACACTGTATGGGCCACCCATACAAATGACGACCGTTGCCTGCAACATATACCCACAGAGAGGTCATTGGGTAAACTCCACACACAGGTTTGCAGAAATGGAATACCTTTCATTGTGTACCATGACAGTTTTACATGACATGTCATATAGCTGTTCAGGCAGTGACATCCATATAAACAGAGGAATGCAACCGTGAAACAGGTATACTAATGCAGTAGTCTGGAAAGGTTCACAGCCATCACTGTCCAGGCCAAGTCCTTAGATTTGTATAGTAGTGAGGACTGACTAGGCCACAGGATACCAAATGATCAACAGTGTGTAATGCAGGTGTATAGTTCAGCAGCTACTATCTACACTCTGTACAACAGCAGTGGGAGGTAAAGATGTCATGTGACCTCATGGGTTGTAACTGTGACATAACAAGGCATAACTGACACCATCACATGCACACTGACAAACAGAACAGTCCATTTGGCAGGTGGGAGTAGGCTTGCAGTAACCGAATATATGTACAAGATGTACATATAGGTGAAGTATATGGCACTTTACATCCAGATACCTTATGGAAGCTCACCCCTGATACCCCCACATATTTAACAGCCTAGGCATTTATGGTGATCCCTCCCAGACTCAATAATACAAGGCCATATACCACTGTTACATACACTGGCCTCTGGAGTGCATAAGAGCACACATGTATTGTGTAAGGGACACCCACACATATGGTGGGGCCGGGGCCATATATAACAGACGTAGACTGAGGGCAGCAATGGCAATGTGATATAGTCACTGCCCACTATGAAACACCCCCCCACAGCATGTCATATGTGCAAAGCGTGATATGTAGGTCATGTACTGATAGCACTCCACACACACAGACTGCCAGTGGGATATCAGACACAGGACCTGTGTGGTGGACAGACAACACATGTTAGTCACTCCTCTAGCCACCAAGAGAATAGGCCCACAGTTGAGGGCTATGCAAACAGACTGCATTTCAAGGTAAAGTAGTATGTACACATACACCCTGTAACACCAGTACTATACAAAGCATAACACGGCTCTACTCACACTCTGTCTGTAGTTGTTCCTGAACCTCCTACACATATGTAGCTGCCCTGAGTGTGCCGGTTCTCCTGTAGAAGTTATTGCTACCTGCTGTCTGTAAAACTGATGCCCACACACACACACATAGGACTGTACAAACATCCACAGAATGTCCAGGTTATGTCATCAAATGTAACCCCTACTGTACATAATATGTGGGGCAGTCTGATATCTCACTGACTTGTTAATGGATATGATGACACTAATTATGGTGTACAGCACATACACACCATGGCATGCACGACATATGTACACAGGTTGGCAAAGTTGTGGCTGGCAGCACATACACAGGGCAAATAATAACATGTTGCTGTGATAACCTCATACATTTACTGTTTTAACAGGGTTTGTGGCAACATATGTCCTATGAGGGATAAGATGCCAGTAACTGTCATGGCTTTCACCATCTACAGACTGCAATCTTCACACTACCGTCTGCAGTCCACAGATAGATGCTCCGTTGGTAGCACATGGAACCAATGGCACAACACACTGCCCTGTCTGCAGATGACCCTGCAGATGGGGATTCCACATAAACATGGAACTGACATGGCAGGTATGGAGACATGTAGGAAAGACATATCCACTCACATACTGTTAAACCAACAGTATGCCACATGCAGTATAGCAGCACTTACAGTCTGTAGGCAGGTCAGGCACATCTCCCTCCTGTGTGTTGCCTTGTTTCCACAGTGTATGTTGTTGAAGGTAAATTCCCAATCCATTGCAGATGCTGGTTACCAACCAACAGATCTAGTTCCTGCTCACAGTGAATGACAAGGGCCAACACCAACATGATGTTCCTAGATATCGGAGTGTGTTTCCATGCAATTGGTTATGGGAGTGTTACCACAGCTGTTCCACATGCAATCAGCTAGGGGAGGGCTGCGATTTGTGCCAAGGCCATCAGCTGATCATGAGCATCACTTAAAATACACATGCTGCTGCCTAAGCAAAGCTGGTGTAGGTCTCCACATCCACCAGAGAGGGAGTGGGAGAGGCAGACAGAGGCAAAGACATGTCAGGGAGGGGTGGGGGAGTAAAACAGCAGCTTCTTTGTGTCACACACCTAGCAGCACAGGGTATCAAACCCTTGACAACTATGTACTGCATTCACAGTTCGATGCACTTATTGGATGCGCCACATGGGTTACCTGTTGTGGAGGCCTCAGAACATATCTGTGATGGTGCGTGACATCTGCAACAGTGATACGGTAGCTATACGGTAGGTGACATACACGTACATGTCAGCATGAACAGATTCCAGCGTCAGCACAGCCACACTCTCATAGGGACACGCACACATCGACACACTTGGCAGAGCCAGGGGTACAACTCATCAGTAGCGGGATTGCCACAACACATCACTGTGCAGGTACCACATGCACCACATGGGTCATACGGAGATTGTATGGGCAAAGGGTATGAGGAGGTGTCTGATATCTGACAGCATGCTTCTGTATGCGCATGGGGGTTGAAGTCAGTGTGGCTATGAACATAGTCACCATACAACACAAAGACAAATACACAGGGTGCCAGTACTGACATGCATGGGTGCATGTCTGCACAGGTGTGTGGTGGTCGACTGTGGAAGCAGGTTATACAAGGGTAGGCGATGGGTATACATTGGCATCAGGCCACAAGACAATGGTCTGCATTGTGTCTCAGGTATGTAGTTTGCACCCTTGCACACACAGGTGGGTATTGTGTCCCCCATCCAGTCACCTGGGTGACTATTGTCTGTGGCCAATGCTGTGCATCACTTGCCATGTATGTTTTCCTTACCCCATGACATAGACGGTATCTGTGATTTGCACACCTCCCACATGCATGTGCAGTGACATGTGGAACTGTACCTGGGGTGTCTGGCCCATGTTGTGAACACAGATTACCATCATATGTGCCAGTCTTGCCCCCTGTGGCAGTGACTGGTAATGGACGCCAGGTTTACCTGCACCTACATTGATAGCATGCTGACAGCATTCCCTGGTGTCAGTGGCAACTGTCCATACAGGGCATGTTGTCAGGCATGGTACGTCCGTTGTGGGACACAGGTGGTGCAGGTGTCCATTGGGGAACATGAGAGAGGTGTACTGTCAGCATGTAAGTGCATATTGGACAGATGGACAGTTGACATGTCCTCTCTAGCCCACTGCTATAACTCCATGGTTACTATCAGTGGCCAATATGCAGTGTACTACCCACATATTGGCTGTTGCCTAGGCATGTGTGTGCATATGAGACATGGGTTGAGAGTGTGCTCTGGGTAATACTGGGGTTGCTAAATGTGATTGCCTGGCCTTGATGTCACATGTATGGGTATGGCTTTGCACCCCAACCTCTCAGCTATTTCCCATCTGTTATCCCTGTACAGTGGACATTGTGCTATATAGTAGGGCCACCATATAAGACATATGCAAAACCCACTCCCCATTGGCCACAGGTGTCACACGCTCACAGCCACCTCTACACAGGATACGAGGTATGAACACACACACACCTGTCATGTGTGGGAGTAGAACCCCTACCTAATTAGTTTAGTACACCTCAGCACTATGCAGTTATAGTAAGCGCCACACACATTACTGAAGTACTCCTTCTCCAAGGGTGTATTCCACAATGAATGACATCAGCAGGATTGCCAAAGTAGGCCATTTGAAATTTACTGCAGGTGATTACCCTAAAATGCATTGCTCCCTACACAGACATTGAGACACACACAAAACATCCACAACTGACATGTGTGGGTTTAAAACTCTTGACAGAAGTCTATACCATACTACAGCATGGGGCTGTTATAGGACGCACCATGTGGATTACTAGGGAACTCCTTCCCCAAAGCTGTCTTTCACAAAGAATGATATCAGCTGGATTGCCAAAGTGGGCCATGTGAAATATACTGCGTGTGACTAGCATATAATGCATTGCTCCGTATACAGACATAGACACACACAAACATCCACAACTGCCATGGGTGGGGAAGGAACCCTGCCAGAGTTCTAAATAACAATCCAGTGGTATGCAGTTACAGGAAGAACTACGGAGATTACTGGGCTACTACCTTCCTAAAGGTGTATTTCTAGGTGGGCGACATCAGCAGGCTTGCCAAAGTTGAGTATAGGAATTGTAAGGAGTGTGGCTACCCTAAAATGCATTGCTCTCTGCACAGACAGACATGCATACTAACACACACACATACACACATACACACACACACACACACACACACACACACACACACACACACACACACACACACACACCATACCTCTCAACCTGGAAATATCAAAAATCTGGACAAGGCCCATGAAAAATAGGTACAAATCTGTACGCTGATTAACATCTAATTTGCATACATAATTATGTAACCACACCCACTCCAATGGAAATGTGGGATACCAACTTTCGAACGCAAATTGAAGAACAGACAACCAAAACATGGCACCAGACCAGAGTCCCCCTGCAGCCTTTCCAGTGTCATGTTACCTGGCTATTGTGCCCCATTTACCATAAACACTAATGTATGCATACTGCTTTACTTCTACAATGATTTGAATTTTATTTTTACATTTTACAGCACAACAATGCAGAAACACTAAAAGACATCATCTGGTAAACAAAGCAATACCGTCTCACAATGAAAATAGGCTTGACATTAAACTTTGCCCTTGAAACTCACATTCATTGAAACAGCATTGAAACCCACACCACATCCAAAGAAAATGCATCTGGCCAGTGGTGGATAAAGATTACCTTTGGGCTGTTTATCATTGGTCCCTTGCACACAAAACAAGAAACATACATGTGTTCTTTTCTTTATACATCTTCCTGACTTTATTAAATTATATTCCTTGTATAATACAACACACATGTTAGAGCGCATTTTAAATTTATTGTTTGAACATTTTACCAGTAATCTGTACTGTAGGCAATGAAACAAAACACATGAACCAATAATGACAAAACTGCCCAATTCAGAACTTTTCCATCATAAAAGTCTGCTTCCACACCCACACTATAAATAGAATGACAGTAGTGTATGCCATAGGCATCTTGAACAGTGTTTCACACTTATTTTCAATTTCATTTTTTTGGGGGGCAAAAGGTCAAAAACCAGGGACACATTTTAAACATTGCTTGTATAATTTTGTAAAATTGCTAGAATAAAATGTGACGCTATCATCATGCATTTCACTGACAGGTTTTGAACCCAGGACTCTATGCACTACATTCAGAACAACATACCACTATCCCACATCAGCAGCTGTCTGAAAAATAGGAAGACTGAAACTTAATAGCCATCATTTAGTGAATTCATTTCTCACTTCTCAACATAGCTCTTAACCTCAACACAAAAAAACATGGACAAACAACAAAGCCAATAATGGGGGAATACAAATTCAGTTCTCACTTCTCACTCACCATATCTCTGAACTATTAGCACAAAAACAATAATAGGGGAATACAAATTGTGTGCTCACTTCTTATCATAGCTCTTAACTCTTAGCACAAAAAAAGTGTTCTTACTTATCATAGCTCTCAACTCAGTCATCTTCTTATCATAGCTCTAAACTCTTAGCAAAAAAAAGTGTTCTTACTTATCATAGCTCTCAACTCAATCAGAATTTGACCAGTTTTTGTTTCTCTTCCCACCTTTTATTGTTACTAAGAGAATATTGGCTGAGGTACTGTGGCCACAGTAGCATGAGGAAAGCAGAATTAATGATTAACTTTGACTCAGCATTACAGCAGAAACAGAGTTGCACTGATACTGGATTAGAGAACCCCATTGTCGAGGCAGATGAGTATAGGATAATTAACTTCCTAACATCCACTCAGCCTGTGTTACTGCTTCAGTCGATAAAAGTAAATAGCCACCCCCCACAAAATGTTTTTGTTCTTCATGTACTCCCCCCTCACATAATCGTCTTGCTCCCTCACCTCCCAGTTGGTACATTCAATTGTACATCCTAGCCAAATATAACCTGTCAAGTGGTGGAAAGGGTTCAGTTAGTGGGCCATCAGAAACAGTGAGTCAGTTTTTTCTTCTTCTTTTTCTACTTTTTTCATTTTCTTTCTTGAAATTGGTAAGTATTGATCAGTGCTCTGCCCTGGTATACAAATACAATTCAACTAAAATAAATATATACCCTCTCTTTGGTTGCTTTGCAGTGACATACTTGCCTGCTCTGTCTGCCAGCACAAGAACATGCTTGCTACTAAACCATCAATGCTCATTTTGACAGCAACACTGAATGCCTCCTTCCAGGCCATCACTACTAGAATCTGTGCCCATCAGGATCATCTTAGTGGCCATCATTCATTAGCATGTCAGTGGTAGAAATGGTGGTGGCTAGGGATAGTAGGCTCTTTTTACCCTGTACTAAAGGTACAGGGTTTGAGCCTAAATACCTCTAGCCAACACAAACACACACACTTACCCTGAGTAGTGCTCTTCCTCATGCCGCCATTCATTAATCCAGGCTACGCTCTCCACTCTCCATGCTGCTGCCACCACTAATCCCGGCTCCGCTCGCAGCCCTCTTCTTCATGCCGCCATTCATTGATCCCGGCTCCACTCGCCGCCATTCACTAATCCCGGCTCCGCTCACTGCCATTAATTCTGGCTCTCTATTCGCCATGCTGCTGCCATCTATTTACCTGTATCAGCTTCGTGGTTAAAAGTTAACCGCCAGCCAGCCAGAAATGATGATGTGAGCTCCCTGAGCTCAATTCTGACTGGCTGGTAGCCTGACGGCGCTGACGTCATTGCGCACGTGATGACATCAGCTCTGACAGCGTGAAACTTTTAAAAAAGAAAATAAAAATCGGAAATGAAGGGGTGCCACTTGGGAATCATGGCACCCCTTAATTTGGACCCCAAAACCCGTTAAAAAACAAGTAATTTGGAACAGTTGGGAGGTCTGACACACACACAGTTACCACGTCTGGGGTTAGAACACCTACCTAGCTACTTTATTACTCTACACCGGGATGCACTATGGAGATTACTGGGCTTCAACCTTCCCGGAGGTGTATTTCTAGGTGGGTGATATAAGCAGCCCTTCCAAAGTTGAGTATGGTAATTGTATGGAGTGTGGCTACCGTAAAAAGCATTGCTCTCTACGCAAACAGACATGCACTCTAATACACACACAGTTGCCACATCTGGGGTTAGAACATCTATCGAGGTCCTTTATCAATCTACAGCAATACGCAGTTATGGGAAGTGCTACGGAGAATACTGGGTTGTAACTTTCCCAGAGATGTATTTCTAGGTGGGTGACATCTGCAGCCTTGCCAAAGTTGAGTATAGGAATTGTAAGGAGTGTGGCTACCATAAAAAGCATTGCTCTCTATGCAGACAGGCACACACACACACACACACACACACACACACACACACACACTAACACACACACACATTTGCCATGTCTGGGGTTAGAACACCTACCTAGCTACTTTATCACTCTACAGCAGTATGCAGTTACAGGACACACTACAGAGGTGACTGGGCTGCAACCTTCCCAGAGGTGTATTTCTAGGTGGGTGACATCAGCAGCCTTGCCATAGTTAAGTATGGGAATTGCGGTACTCTCTACACAGACAGACACACACACTAACACACACAGTTGCCACGTCTGGGATTAGAACACCTATATAGCTACTTTATCCTACTACAGCAGTACACAGTTACAGGATGCACTACAGAGATTACTGAGCTACACTTTTCCCAAGGGTGTATTTCAAAGCGGATGACCTCAACAGGTTTGTCATAGTAGGGCTATGGGGAGGGCAGTGTGTGTGCATGGGCCATAACTCATTCATCTAGAGGTTGACACACCACATGCAGCCACACACAGGGTTATATTCCACAGGTACGTGTATACAGCTGCTAGATGACTACTTCCTTGTACAGTCATGTTGCACAGCTAGCACTTGCATCACATAGTCTGTAATGCTGACAGATACCGGTGACTAATGTCTACAGTGAGTGACATCTGAGCATCATGTGGTTGTGGGGTCATTTGGCTGTGTGCTGGGTGGGACAAGCCTCATAATGGTTGGCTCCTTGTCACAGTCACTCTCTCCCACACATCTATGTACATGTACATTTGGCTTATTATAGTGTATTATCCTTAGATATATGCATGTATTCCTAACCACTTTGTGTGCAAAACATGAATGGTGCATACTGAGGAGTGTCTGCACTAATATCTGTGACTGCCAGATATGTCTAGTCCACTGTTGTTTGCAGACATGGGCTTCTTTCAATTACGTGTATGAGCATGCCCAGTATGACCTTTCAGTATGTTGTTGACTGACATTGCCTTCATTTCTCCAAGTGTGTGAGCATGCCCAGTATGCCCTTCTGTATAGAATGTGTGGATCAATACCAGGTAGCTTGTACTCCAGTGCAGACCTTTGTGTTATACACATACAGGTAGCAAGGTGTTTCTGCTGGGTATCCGTTGATCATTTGGCAATATGGGGACAGACTGTGCAGGGGTTAGTGTGTACTGTAGGTGATTGTGTCTGTACTGTTTCATCTGCATGGTATTGCTGTTAGCAGAGATATTCAGACATGTGTACTGTTATACACAGTGATGTTTTTTGTCTTCATGTACTGCCAGGTGGACATTCTTTCTCACAGTGCTGTCTTGGGGGACAAGGGTGACTGCAACTGTGTCCGGTATTGTGGGCAGACACCTATGTATTCATGGAAAGTTATGCCATTCTGGAGGGGGAGCTGCAGACACTTGCTGCTGGGTCTGTGTATCTGGTTCAGCAACTTGGTAGAGAGCTGGCAGGGGATATCATACTTGTACACCCATTGACAAGACAGTATGGGCTTATCTTGCTGTGTCAATGCCTCACAGCTGTACAGATTCCTAGAGGTTGCTAGAGGCAGCGGCTATGGGTCAGGACATTAACCCTATTGTGGTGTATGGGCAAGTGTGTAGACACCCATTTATGTATTTGCAGCCAGGGATAGTGTGGGCACACAACTTGGTCTGACACCAAGTTGTGTGCCCACCAAGTTGTGTGGGCACACAACTTGGTGTCAGACCCTGCACATTCCATGCTGGCCATGCTCCTACCCCCCCCCTCTATTATTCTAACCTCTTCCATCATCTGATACTTTCCCTAAGGGTATCACCCCAACACAGGTGTGTGTTAGTGTTGGTCCACAGTTCATGCAGTGGGACATGGTGGACATGTTACTGTGGTTTGTCCACTTGGCCTTGCATATGGCTTATGTGGAGTGTGTTATGTTGTTATTTGGGTGTCCATGACTTAACATGCATTGCCAGTACGTGTGAGACACAGGCCTTTGCAGAGGCCTGTGGGGAATTAGGTGTAGCTGCAGGCCACATGTGGCAAGCCGCTGCATTCTGTCAGGCCTACAGTCACAGACCACCATACAGTATATTCCCCTGGGTGACAGGGTAGGTGTGATAGGTGTTCATGCAAATTCCTTCTATCAGTCTTGATCAGGTGATGTGGATGCTGGCAGGGTGCTATGTACAGCTAGGGACACAACTGCATGGAACACCTGCACTGCATGCTGCATTCTTTCACTATTGCCATGTACAGGAGGGGTCATACTGTACCCATTCCCCACAACAGGGATATGGCCAGAGAGGTACCTGTGGGTGGTGTTTGCATGAGCTGGGTGCATGTGTGCTATGGACACTACTTGCATCTGACACACAAATATGCATGGTGCATTCCAGGTATGCTGGCATGTGTAGGTACACCAGCTGATTTCAAATTCATCAGTCCTACCTCCTTTGTGATCTGCAGACATCACCGGTATCTCCTACTACAGGACCGGTTGCTGTGATGCATACCTATATGTACAATTCCAAGGGTGTTTCCATTTCACAGTGATACAATGTATACTGTATGTCTGGGGTACCTTTCCCTGTGTACTGTTTGTATATCTAGCCCAACAGTGATGCCTTGTCAGTCTTTCTGGATGGTGACACATATTACCACCATACATTTACATTGGCTTACTGCTAGCAGGTTGTATACTGGTGGGGATTGTCCTTGGCACTGCAGTTGTAAGTGCTTGTCCCTGTCATCAGCAATACTGGGCTATGGCCACCAGGTCTTACCTCGACATGCATACATACTGTCCACTCTCACACAATATGAAACACACACCATCCTAACACACACACACCTGCATATTGTGCACATGCTACAACCTATCCTGCTACCTTGGCCACCTCTGAGGATCTCTGCTCCACTTGTATTATACCTACTTATGCATGTTACTACATTTCTACACAGGATTGGGGGGGCAAACAGTTACTACATTTCTATGCTGGATTGGGGGTAGGGGCACACCTGACTGTTTCTACATATTTACATGGGAGAGGGGGGCACACCTGACTGTCATTACATTGCTATGTAGTATGGGGGGCACAAGTGACACATGTAAACATTTGCTATGACTGTACTGGTATGTCATGTACTCAATTTCATTCTGTATTGCTAACTATCATGCAGTCTAGAGGCACACCAGTGTACTACAGATCGTGGCTTTCATTGCCCTACATATTATTGTCTGACGCCCTACCTTCAGAACTGGCATCCCTCTACCTGCCCTGCTGTGGTCTATCAGTGTAGGTCTGGGGGTGGGGTTAACCCTAGCCATCATTCTGAGGCCATGGTACAGGCCCTGTTTGGGTTTGTGTCTACCTGTCCTTCTGACTGCAATTGTTGTTGGGTATGTGAACCATCCTGACTGGCATGTGTGGGTCATATGGGCACACATTTCACACAGCACATTTCCTGCAGTGGTTTTTGTCACCCTGTGTATTACTGGCTACTATGGGGACTCAAGTATGTGTTACACATGTCAGGGTGCCACTATGGGTGTCTACTGTCTGCTGCCATAACATTCAGCCACCCAATTCCCTTGCATGCTCACATCCATACCATAGCTACACATGACAACACATTCTACTCAATTTGACAATTGGTAGGTTGATTGACTTACTTTGTGGGTGTGCCAGACTTGCGGATGGTACTGGAGGGCTGCCTATGTCGGATGCACATAGTACACTCCCTATACATGGTTGAGCAAAGGCAGTGTCATGTTTGGCATCCCTTTTACTGTCTGTGCAAGTCGGAGAGAGGTGTTATTCCCTCAGACCCTGCTGTGTCAGTGCATGTGCTATGCGTTGCCTCTTTGTCAAGGCCAGGGCATACTTGGCACGCCTCCCTCTGCCTACTGGGGCAGGCTCAGATTCTTCCTCCTCTGGGTCACTCTCTGCCTGTGCAGGCCTTTGCATTGGTGGGGAGCTGTGTGGCCCTTCCCCATGCTGTTCCTGCTGCAACTGTTTCCGCAGGATCATATTGTGTAGCATCGCACATACCATAACAATTTGGGTAAATGTAGCTGGTGAAAACTGCAAGGCTCCACTGGATGTGTCCAGACACTGGAACCATGACCTGAGCATCCTAAACACACTCTCTATTATATGTTTGGCCTGTGCGTGTGCCTCATTATGGCGTTGATGTTCAGGTGTGTGTGCATTTCTGATGGGCGTCATCAGCCATGGCTCCAGTGTGTACCTAGCATCCCTGACTAGGTAACCGTAGGGGATGTCCCCACTGGCAAATCTCTGGTACAGCTGTGTCAGATGCCATATGTGGGAATCATCATAGCTTCCAGGCAGCCAGCGCACACATTCATTATAAAGCCATGGGCATCACATACAACCTGGCAGTTGATGGAGGGGATGCCCCTGCAGTTGATGTAGGCCCTACAGTGCTCACTGGGTGGTGCTTTGATATGTATGTGTGTGCAGTCTACAGCATCCACTATCCCAGGGTATTCTGCTATTTGGTGGAAGAGATGCATATTGCTGGTCAACACCTCATGGGTTTTGAGGAAATATACATGCTCACTGGCATGTGCTGACATGGCATCCAGGAACTAGTGGAATACTTTGGATGCTGATGCCTGTGAGATCCCCATGTTATCCCCAGTTGTGCTTTGGGAGGTACCAGTGGCTAGTATACCTAGACCTACACATACCTTGGTATCCACTGGGATGGGTTCCCCTCATTTGGTTTCGTGTGTCAGGTGTGTCCGGCACAACTCAACTACTTGCTGTAGGAGGTCTCTGTCCACCTTATAGCACTCCAGTATCTCCAGTTCATGTAGCCCCTGGTAGGTTACCCTGGGTCTGTACACTCTTCTCTGTCTCCTCACTGTGGGTTGTTCGGCAGCATGCACATCCTCACCACCATCAGCCTCTTGCACATGTTGTTCTATGTTGCCTGCAGCAGCCCTTCTCATTTTGTAGATTTGTTTGTTAAAATTTCCCCGCTTGTATACACTGGTGGTGTATAGTGTGGGAAAAAACAGGGGGGAAGGTTTTTGCTTAGTTTATAGTAGTGTTCTGGGCTGGGCTGGGCTGCTGCCTGTGTAATTGGCTGCTTCTGATACATTTCACCTGCCAGATGTGCTAATTCTCCTTGATTACCTTCCTACTGCTGATTTCCCATCCCATTGCCCTTCCGTTTGGGCCTGGGGCTGCGCCACGCAAATAGAGTACTTGGATGTGCACACTGCTGCTGTTTCCTGGTTTACCTTCTTTTCTCTTCCTGTAAATTCTGGTGCGCGGCATGCACACCCGCTTACACTTTGTAAAGAGTGCTGAGCAGGTTTAGACACACCCCCTAGATTGGCTGTACTAAGTTGGGAGCATACCCGAGCCACAGGGCATCAATCCGCTTACATTATGCCTGACACACCCACCCATGATGTCACCTACCTCCTAGTCTTGCACTTAGCTATTCATACTCTTACACTGTTGGGACCTGCCTTACATGCTGGGAAAAAACGGGATTCACTATCCTTCCCCTCATTTGCATAGGATTGCCTGCTAATGCATAGTTACATGTGTCACACTGTGCCTCCCCCCTTAGCAACCACTATTCACTAGCCAGGTTGTCTTTTGCCTGCCATTGACTTGCATGATGGAATACTGATTTTAGTTAGAATGCTTTTTTTAGGTTTATTTTCTTATTTCCCCACCGATCCCATTTGCGTGCCACTGCCCTATGCTTCACCAGCTGTGATTGGTGGACATATAATAAAAGTTGTATTTTGTAAATTTTACAATGCCATTGGCCTTATACTTGGCCATTGGCATGCTTCCTCAAAGATATACAGCCTTTATTTGGAGCTGTCATGTCTCCATTTTCGATTTTGCAGTGCCGTACTTGGTTACTAACTGAGTACATTTCTGCATATTACACTAGTCCTGCACACCCTGATTCCTGGCAGATTTACCTAATTTGCATGTTTTTTACCTGAAAATGGGGTAATTTACACACGGGGGCTGGGAACGTGCAGCACTAGTGCTAGAGTGCTCGTACACGTCAAATGAGCACTGATCACTCGACCGCCATATTGGCAATATTACCTCTTACACTAATCATGCACACCGTGCAATCTTTTGAGAATTTGGGGGATTGTTTACAGCTTTTCTCCCTGGGCCTCCACTGAAAAGGGACTTTACTTGCACAGATTATTCCAGTCAGCAAAAATAAAATAAAACTGAAAACATGCTGAAATGGTTAGGAATATTAGATGTCTTAAACAGTAATGGTGAATGTTTTGGCATTAAATATGATAGTCACGCATGGAGATTGACAATAAGGAAGGTGACAGGTGCAGAGAATATTTTGAGGGGAAGTTTTTGATCTCAATCGTAGGAGTAGGTCCACTGATTAACAACAATGGTGCTTTGATCAGGAGGAACTTTGATACGGTTAATATAGAAAACTGTGCAAGAAAGTGAAAATCCAGTAGCACTTTACAGAGTAAGCAAAGTGGTTTATTTTATAACTCCCCTCCCCAAAGTGGTCAAATGGGTTAACTAGACAGTTTGAGTGAAATTTAAAACAATGCCCATTTTTGTTGACTGGAGTAAGGTCCTGAAATACAAAAGACTATAAAACCAAAGATGTGTAGATATAATTTGTTTTGCTGGCAGATCCTAATTCACATCACTATAATACACTTCAAAATATCCACTGGCTCCATCTTATAAGGACAGGCACACTACTATTAGACGCTCTATTCCAAATACCCCTTACGGGATACTGCCCACCCCAAGGAAAAAAAAAACTACTACTCAGAACTAAACTAATCCATGAGAGTTAGCCAAGAATATAGTCTCCATGCTTTAATCTAGGCATTGAAGAAAATGCTTTCTCTAGATTAGAGCCACCTTTCTGGAATAACCTACCAACTGAAGTTAAAATAATGAAACCCTAAAGGCAATGCCTAATAAGGTACTATGGGGTGAAAGGTTTTAGCCAATATTTGTAAACCTAGAGTGGAGAAGTGCATACCTAGCAAAGCAGTATGGTTTGTCAGTCACATCCTCCCAGGCTAACAAATATTGTACACCCATTGAATGATACCAAAAACTAAGTTAACTATAAGTTAATTGTCTTCTGTTCATTTTGTGCCTTCATCCTAGGAAAAAGGTAGAGTGTTGCTCAGTCCTAGGCTCATAATAGCCTGGGGAATAGTCTGAAAGTTCTATGTCTCTCTCTCCATGTGGTCCAGAGAGGTACATATCAGTTCATTTACACTCCTATGGACTATGAGTCAAATGGGACTTGTGAGTTCAACAACCTGAATACATGTGTGATATGACAGATTCTAGCCCCTGACTGACAACTGACTGTGACCCACTCTTTACCCAGCCTTGTGAGTGGGACATCTCTGTCTCACACAATCAGGCCTGTTATAACCAAAATATTGGGTTTCTTATGGGCTTACAAGTTAAGTCACCATAAGATGTCTGTCTTGGTGGATGATTTGGGCAGAGTACTTTTGATGTTGCTGAGGATACTTGCTCTTAAGTGCAATGTCTTGGAGGCCTTTGGGACTTAGAAAGATGTAAAGAGCCTTAACATTTATGGGTCTATCTGGTCTATGCTATGTGTGGTGGGTGTAGTGTTTCTGACAACCTGTTTGGTGTTAGTGCTTGAGAGCCTTGCCTCCAGTGACATTGTGTAACTACAACTTGTACATATTGTATCAGTTTGCTTAAGAATTAAATTGTCAGCAATCATGAAACAATTACTACATTGTCTCAGGATGCCTATATCCACCAAGCTGTCTGCAGAGAGTGTAAGGAAGTGCATTTCCATGGATACAAATCCTTAATACATGATAAACAAGAGGATAATATAAGAGGGCTTTACAGTTGGCTGTAGAATGGGTTTAATAACTGGAATCCATAGTAATGGGTGCAGATGGGGAAAATCTGGGCCATTTGTTAGCCTGCTTGCTCTTTGCAATCTGGGATGCTACAGTCTTACCCCAGGTGAAGTTTATATGCCTAACATTTGAAAAGGCTGCTTGGACTTGCTAAGGAAACTTGGAATAATTAAGTTACCATGTAAAATTGCAATTGCTGATAAACAGAGAGATTAAAGTTTATAATATATGTAGCAAGAGGGCACTTGCAGAGAGACCAAGAAATGCAACAGTATTGCAATTGACAGGGACCATTTAGGTGACAGAATAAATATAGAACTATAATGTAAGATTTGCTTCTGTTTTCTCTTTCCTAGTGGTCTATAATAGTCCTTTGAATTTTTGGAAGGGAGTAGAAAGTTCTGTAGTAAGTGTACATGCTGAATTTGATTGTCAGCAAGCATGAAACTGTTGAAATTAATACAGGAGATACCAGAGAGAATCTCTACTGGAATTGCAGTTATTGGAAGCCTTATCAAAAGTGCAAAAGCAAGATGTGAAACTCCTTTTAAAAAATAAATGAGTGCTCTCAAAAATGCTTGTGTGAACTAAAGTAATAAAACATAATTTACAATCATTGCCTTAGTAACAGACTAAGGCCCCTACAGAATACCAGAATCACTGAAACAGTAAGGAGAATTTCAACAAATGCTCAAACCAGGCATGACAGAGTAACAGTGACTAGACCGGCCCGGTACTGCTAGTTCCTAAGGCTGATGTCAGTAGCTTATTCTCTAATGACATAAACTTAATAGCCTCTCATCATTTGTTGCCTCTCACAAGTCTGCATTTATTTTGCAGTTTTTCCCCGTCTGTCAATCACCCCCTCTATGCCCAGGCTGCCCATTAATTCCCAATCACCAGAGCAAATGTTGGCTGACTAAGGCCACCAATCAGGCAACGCATCAGAGGTGGTAAGGTTTTCTGTTTCTCAATCTGTACTGCATGGACCCAGCCAGAGGTAGTCATGCAATGAGATGACTGTGGAGGATGTCTCTTCACTTACACAAGGGGCATTCATTCCAGGCATCCCTGCCCTCCCCCGAGGCATGTGCTGAGGACCTTTCCAGTCACCACCAGGAAGCTATCACCATCTACTGTGGATCTTGGTGTGCAGCTATGGCCCTTCACTCCACACCCCCTGCCTAGATCTTCAATTGTGAGGAACAGTAGTCGAACTCCATTTGCCCTAAATGTACACAGGAATCCCTCACTTGTGCCATGGATTAAGGCTTATCCTTTCCCAGGATCCTGAACTAATAGAGAACCTAGGAAGACAAGATAACTGACACTAGATCAGATAAAAAAATGTGATAAATACCATTTTGCTGTCTCTGTGAATTAAAAGCTATTGTAAACTTTGGTGTGTTATAGTACACAGTGTTTATATTTGGTCTTTAGGGAGCACCAGGAACCTTTCAGATGATGACAGATAAGATAATGAAGTCTCTGTTGCAATCTGCTGCTGTATACCTGAATGATGTGTATTCTTCAAGAGGACAGGAAGTCTCGTGTACAAAAATTAGAGGCTGTGCTTGAACAACCTGTGTATCACTATCATTAGAACAAGAAAAAAAAACACCCCAGTCCTAAATCACTTTTTACATACTGAACTAACAGCCATGGTAGAATTCCCTTTACCATCAAGGGACAGAGAACATTCCACAAAGAATTATGTGGGGCATAGCATAATGAACAATATAAAAAGGGGAAATGATTGCAAATCCTGGAGTGATTCTGGCAAAACCACACAATGTGACATTATACAACAAAAGTATGAAGGTAAGAACTGTGACAAATCACTTTAAAGGTGGTCATATCAAGAGAATGACTTGTAGGTTTGTAAAAGTTTATCCAACTAGTTATATGTGAACTTTCACTCAAACATCCATGCAGTAAATGAAGACAAGGGTGAATTCATCAAGAGAAGATCATTTTTAACATTTACAGGTAACGCTAACTTGATCACTGTACTTTTATATCTAAAACTGAATGGTCTATAATTTTATTCAGGAATGAGGCCTACACTTCTAGTGCACATATGGATATTAATTGCTTAGATTAGACAGATTTTTGGGATTTCATCTGATGTAAAATAATATGTAGGTTTAGCGTTTAATGCACTCTTTACTATGACCACACAGAAAAAACCCTCATTTGAAGGAGGTGCAGGATAACATCACTGTCAGTCCATGGAACTAAACAGCTGTATTCAGAATCTTCTGCCATGTTTTTATCCCTTATGTTTCTCCCTTTGAACATGTGATGCCTGCTTTGTCTTACATAGGTTCATAGGCATATACTAGGCCAATGACCACTGGGCACTTTTAAGCTTAGCTGTGCAACCTAAATGTGACATACAAATTTGATTTATACAGGGGCAATTTACTGACTGCCTCTGTCCATCAGAAACATAGGAGCCAGACCGGGGTGAATTTCTGATTACCCATTCATTGGTTCAAGTTGTGCTTAACTAGGCATAGGGAGGAAATCTGCTTCACATAGATGGGGATCCTATTCCAGAAAATGGGAGTTTTTTGAGAAATTTCTCTTTCTCTCCAACATGTCCTATTTATGTCACAAGTAAAATTTAAATCTTTTTAATCTAGTAGTTCTGATTCTGTTTTGCAGATGTACAAAAGGTTCATCAAAATAGGGCCCAGGAATGCCTTGTATGCCAGCCAAAGATCAACTGTTCAATATTTGTATGATACAAAGTAGAGACAGGGCTTTGAGGTGATCAGCATAGGACATTGTGTTTACTCGCTGTATTCTTATTGTAATGAACCTTTGGATGTTCCAGTTGCTTGTATCCCATCAGGTACGCATTGAAGGGGCCAGGTACAGTGGAATAACTTCTCTGGACCCAGATGTCAAGCCCATGCTTATGAGTTGAGTGACACAGGATTTTTTTTCTACTTGGACATGTTGGTCAAAGGTTAGGTTATTATCTGCCTGAGTTCCCAGATCTCTCACTAGTGAATCTACTTTTATGGGTGTTTTATTTATGATATAGTTACCCAGGGTGGCCAACTTCCCAAAAGGTACTATAATGCATTTCTTGGTACTGAGTTTAAGCCATGGCTTTGGCACTAAGCATTTGTATTAGACCTTACAGTACACAGAGACAATGACACTGAATTTTATGTACTTCAAAAGGTACACAGACAAACATAGGATGTATGCATTAACGGTATGATTAATTCAAAGGTTTACCTTGCCTGTTAAATACATACATGTAGTAAATAAATACATTTTTTTCTGTGATGAGAATTTTCTGCAAAATGAACCATAAAAAATGGAGTCCAAATATTAATCACAGAGACTGTCACACTCAGAAAATAAATGAGATTTAGTTGTATAATGGTAAGCACTTTTGTCTTACTTGCTCTCTAGGTAAGTGGACTGGCCTGTTGATCCTGTTCAGCCTTAATCTGAGCTGAGAGAGCAGAAAGTACATTCATTTTTCAGTCAACAATATATACAAAATAAATGCATAGCCGAATTCATTCAGAAAATAGTATGACTGAATGCAGATAGAGTAACAGTAAAAGATCCAGAATGCATTGAAAAAATGATGTATACAAATGCAAACTAAGACACGCACAATAATATACAGTGCAATTACATATAATACATACACTTCTATATACATGTGAAATATTTACATATAGGATGTCGCATTAAGAGGGTGAGAAGCTTATTAAATGTATTCTGGTATTCATGATATGGGTCAATCAGTTACCTAACCATATTCATGGTAGCAGTTGCAGGTAGATCTCATGAAGAGATGCTCTTTAAATGCATCTTTGGAGTTTTTACTAGTTTCTAGAATCTGTGTGTAGACTGTTGTTTCCAGGTACCAGTTCCCTGACTAGAGAATGCTTTCTAAACCCCACCATATTAAATACTTCTTGATTGCTTCTAATGATTCTAGCTAAGATGACAGAATAAAAACATTTGGCAATTGTTACTTAAATACCTAATGCTAAGTCAAAACAGACTTTTTCTGCAAACCACTTTTTTAAAACTAATATAGCCATATAAACCAAGCTAACACCCTGCATTTAACTTAGTCTTCCAGTTCCACTCTTTTATACTCTAAACATGTATTCATCAGCTACTCTAATACTTATTATAGCTACATCTATTACTAAAACGAGTAAAAACATGTTATACTACTATAGGACATGGCATGTTTATGTATTTAGTATTGCACTCCCTTATTGCATACAATTGTTTATACGTCTGCAGCAGTTTCCATGTAGTTTTTCCAGCACAGTTGTCTCTGCGATAATAGCTTGAATATACAGTTCCAAATGGACCACTTTCAGTGAACCTGTAAAGTTTCAAAAGTGACAAGGATAGGTACTTGAAATGCATCATTATTAGGGCAGAAGCTCTAGGCTCTCATTCAAGCATATTCTTCAAATTCCCTGATTATTCTGTTGCAGACTTAAAGTCCAAACTCTGGAATATTAAGTATTTCAAACATAAATCCTGTTGTAATTTAAATGTTTTTCCCCCAGTAGGTGTTATTAGATTGAGCAAGATATTACAGGAAGAACAGTGTTTTGACAGAGTAAATTAAACACGTGGTGTTACCCTAGTTTAAATGACAATATTATTGTAAGGGTGTTTGGAAAAGTGTACAGTTGTGCAAAAATGTTAGCTCATTTTCTCTGCATGGGAGTCTTCTTGGTTTGAGGTGAAGTATTTAGACTTCCTAGGTGTATTTCTTATAGTTTACTTTAGATTTGCGAAGATAAAGAATGGAGAGAGAGAGCTCCCATAATGCATAGCATGGTCTCAATAGTTTATGAATCACAGTGAATTCTGAAATGCTCTGTCTCATTGGTAAGATGGTTCATAATATGGAAGAAGCATAATCATCTCGATTACCAGCTGTATAACAACATATAAACCAGTATTAAAAAGGGCAGTAATTCCCTTGGTTGGGGGGGGGGGTTGGGGTACTCCATTTGATCAAGGTCCATCAGATTAAACCAGAAATCAAATCAAAGTTAAAAGCATTTGGAATGTAGTCATTTAGTGCCACATCACTGATTTATATTTAAGGTTTTTGAGAAAGGCACCTTGGTCAAATGAGTGCCAAAGGGGTTGCAACTATCTAGGTTATCAAATGGCATGGAACAAACAATGCACTTTATTAGACACCTGTTCAGATTTTGTGGATTAAATGAGCATTACATTTCTGAACATTATGGGAAAGTGTTATATCTCTGACAGAACTTAAGATGGACAATCAGAGGTTAAACACTGTCTACATTGCACACAGTAATCAGGTAGATAGGTGTTATTGTCTGTTAAAAGGATACTTCTGAAAAATTGGAAAATCCATTATATGAATTCAAGAACTACTAAATGTTGTGGGCATTGAACTGCAGTTTTACAAGAAAAGTTAAGCCAATTGAATGAGGTTGAATATGAGCCTTGGACCTTGGTCTAGAAAGAAGATAGTTCTCCAAGGGTAGCCTGTAATACTTGCAACTTTTATAGGTACCTTGATGGCCCATTTTTAGACTTGAGTCTTAAGTGGACTTTGGGCACTCCTGGGCATTTTACATGCAAGACTAAAGTAATACTGTATATTGTGTGATGTGATAACTTGCATGTTAGAAAAGCTCCATGGAAACTCTCACAGTGGATTTTGAATATCTCTGATCATTAAGGAAACATGATTCTAAGAATACATTATATACACATTAAACATTCTGCAGTATTGAAACAGTTATTGCAATAGATGTAGCTGCACTGGATATTTGAGGAGGTCACTTTGATAAATGTTTAGAGTTTAAGTTGTGTGCTGGCAGGTTAAGTTTTAAATGCAGAATGCTGCCCTGAGTTCCAATGGCTATATTTGATTACAAAGTGCTTTGAACAATGAAAACATGCAATTTTTCAATTACTCTTACTGTTTAATTTGTCTTAATTGGCTCATTTGAGTGTGAGGTCATTTTTACAAGTAATTATTGCAGTAGGAGTTTGAGTAAATTTTTATTCCGACATCTTCAGTAATAGAAAAATAAAAGCACTTAACATTTTACTGATAAAAATTAGATAATTTAATTTTTTTTGTGTGGAAGTATTTTGGCCTGTTATTAATTTTCTAAATTCTGTGCAATTAGCACCTCTGACACATTGTGCTGAATGTTGACTGTGTTTGGAATTTTCGAACTTTTGAGGGCAGTGACCTAACTTGACCAACATGTCTATTGTAAGAAAGTCATTCCCTGTTGCACCGCTTATTAACAAAGGGATTGTGTCTAGATCCAGGGATGTCAGTGACCCCCTTTACTAAGTCCTCATTAGGCCAGTCATTGAATATGATGCCACCGTTGGCATGTATCTGCCCAGACACATGCAGCAACTGGAATGCCCACAAAGATACCTTACTTAAAGGATCGAAGGCCTAAATAACATGCCCTAAATGGACTGATTTAGAGCTCTGTCACTCTACTCTGCATCTTAAAGGCTGCTAACAGGTGACGTGTTTGACATAGAAGACATCTTCTAACCCATTGCCAATGGATTTACTGCACATCAGCATGTCAAAAGGCATCATAAATACTCAGTCTAAGGATTTAAATATTCTTCTGCAGCATCAATGGAATGGCTTGGAGAGACAGACTGCTGTTGAACAGACTCCCTGTCCACATAAAACAGAGTTTATCGCTGTCCATATTCAACTGCAACTTAGATCTATGAAAGGGAAATAGGAAATTTACTGCAGGACTGCCCCTATACTACTAATGGACAGAAGCCACTCCTAATGCTTCATCCCATGCATGGTTTCACTCAAATTATCTATAATATGACCCTAGATATTCTCATTAGTAGTTATATATAATTTACCATAGAATGGATAAGTCCACCCTATAACCAAATGGGATAGGTTATGTCAAGCACAAAAAAGAAACTAGCTACACTTAAAATGGCCCACAAGGGCAGCTAGCCTAGTAGCCTAGTACTTGCCTATGAACCTATGTGTATTGCTACTGCTGTGTGTTGGTACTTTATGGTTATTGCTTCTTCTGTTGTCTTTGAGCCTCACAGACAGAGAGAGAACAATCTGTTAAACAGTGTAATATGAACTGAGAGATGTAGGATAACCTGAGGTTTCTCAGTGTTCAAACTGGATTAAATATTAAATGGTTTCACCTCAATTATTTGCCAGAAAACTGCCATTTGTACAAGTGAGACATTAAAAGTTATTTGTAACATTTGTTCATCTGCTTTTCCATGAGATGTAAAACTGATCACTAGTTAATGATACTAAAAATAAGTGATCTACAGTTTTATAGCTGGTTATTGCAGGATTGACGGGTTAAGCATGAAATATGATTAATACACATCTTCAATAAACAGTACAAAAATATCTTGTCCATTATATCAGACACTTCCAATATCTCAGTGGTGTTTCTGCATCTTTTGTGCTCAGTTTTGATTAGTGTCAGTTTCTCCAGTTAAAGATAGCTGAACTTCTAGTACTGAATGAAGTTCTAGCAATAACTAATAATCAATTCAAGTCGAACTTACATGACAAGTGCTTTGCATTTGATATCATTAATTAATTTCTTACATTTAACTGATAGAAAACTTAAAAAACTGAGAAGGAAGTTCATTATGAATATTTATTTGAGGTTCAAGTTATTTCTTGCTGTCTAGAAGTGATACAAATATTGCAAGAAACGTTACAAAACAGCCTACTATATGTAATAGTTTGAGAATCATGACTTATGAACTACTCATGCTAATTTGAGCTTTTTCAAAACTATAATCATTGGTTCAACCATAACATAATATAGTTGTATAAGCAAAGTTAACATAAAAGATGTTTGAAATGATCACTGTTGCAGTAGCTTAAGCTGTATAGGATGTATCCTGCCAGGGATCGGACTGGCCAGCTTCCACATCTTTAGGGCACCTTCCATGTGCCTCAGCCACTGTACAATTCAGGGAGAGAAATATAAAGTTAGTGGCTAAGGCACCAAAACTTTAGGGCTTTCTTGTCTGAGAAGAGGATGATTATTTCTGTCCGTATCAGACAGGACTTTAATATCACACCCTGGTATTAACAGTAAAAAAAAGGAAGTTGAGAATGTGCATCTACTGCAGCAGTGATTCAGTGGAACATATAATAATAGTGTAAGTTTACTTACACAACTGTACTATTCTCATCATTAAATCACAGCTGCACTGACCTAAGCTCATACCTCTCAACCTCTTAGAGCAAGAAATCTGGACAAAGCCATAAATAAAAGTGGGACAAAGGCCCAAAATAGGGACAATTTTTAAATATTGCTCTTACAAATTTAGAAAGTTGATAGAATAACAGGTTTTGCCTTAGCATGAATTTTTCTGAAGGATAGGAAGTCTGAAACTCAAATGTCTCTCATTATTTCCTAACTTCAGTCTTTAATGATTTGCCACTAATTTGCTTAAAAATCACAGTAATATGAAAAATGGACCAAAAAATATGAAGCCAAAATCTGGATATTCTGTGAAAATCTGTACAGTTGAGAGGTATGCAGGCTAAGCTATATGGGTTGGCTACCAGAGTTCATAAAAGGGTAGAGAAAGAACAATGTAACTCCAGAAGCCATTAGCAAAGCCTGCTCTGGACCCAGAGAAGGAGTCTAGTTTGTAGTACTTGGTAAAACTGTGCTCACATTATAACATTACTGCCACCACCCCTTCCCAGACAGCAACAGACATAACCCAATCCCTGGTAGAGAGGGCCCTAACTTCACCTGAAAGTGCTATATTACTGTGAGAATAACAAAAAGCAGCACCAAGAGACATCACATAGAAATTCTGTTTTGACACCAATTGTGCCTTTTTCTTACCTTCATAGGAAATTAGTGGATGATCAGAAGTTGCATAGGTTTTTGGATTATCAGTGCCATACCAAAGTTGCCTGATACATCACACTGTGTGCAAAATTCTCCTCATATTTAGGTTTTGGAATAAAAATAAGGAAATTAATTGCCTTGCTCAATATAAACTGTGAAAACTTTGGCATAAAGGATTTATTCAGAGTTATCCTAGCCTTATGAAAAATGAGCTGAGAATAACTCACCATAACAGCTTGCAACTCATGTACTCTACTTGCAGAAGTTATTACAGCAAAGAATAACACTTTTCCAAGAAAACTTCAAATTAACCTCATGAACAGGTTCAAACTGAAACTTTTTCCTGGAAAATTAAGATCATATGAGGGCTGCACCTGCCTTCTAGGTGGACTGATGTGAAAAGCTCATATCAGAAACTTTTACTTGGGGTAGAATAGAAAAGGAATTAGATCTAAAGGCATATGGACAGAGATGTCCTAATGGTGAATCTTGGTAGAGTAAGACAGGCTAGAAGATAACGTGCACAAATATTGTTGAACCAAAGGAAACTGAGCATTAGAAGGATCCAGGTTCTGGTCTTTTCTACTACTCTTATGATTTTCTAGTAGCAGTTTTTTTTACCTGCTGTACATCCTTAGAATTTTTGTATCATCCATATAGATGATATATAGTTGCAGTGTATCAAACTGCTGTCCTGTGTGAGTTGAGTCCATTCTGAGAGAAAGTTTGTGGTAACTGCCCTTGGTCATTTTTAGAAAAAGGGAGAATGACTGTAGACTGAGTCAGTCCTGACAGTTATCTTAGGGGAGTCCTTGGGAGTCTTTAGAAGAACCAACAAAGAAGATGGAAACCTGTAATAAACTCGCCGTTACCAATAGCAGTCCAGGAACAAATAAACCACAACAGCAGAGTTACGTCCAAAGTTTAATGAAAAACACAAAGCTTTTGGATTACTCCCTCTTCAGTGTAATAAAATTACATCAAAATGTTACTGGCATTTAAAATAAGTGATAGCAATCACATGATGATAGACAGCCAACCGGGTAACAGAATTAATTAAGTTAATTTAGACGCTTCTTATTAAAAAGACAAGCTAACTCTACATATACAAACACTTTCTTTAAAAATATTATTTTAAAGAATATTATTTTAATTTTTATGTTTAACATTAACATTTTGATGTCATTTTATTACACTGAAGAAGGAGTAATCTGAAAGCTTTGTGTTTTTCATTAAACTTTTGATGTAACTCTGCCGTTTTGGTTTATTTGAGTCTTTAGAAGAACCTGATTATCAGAGGAAATAGTAAAAAAGTGTACAGGAACATTTCCATCTATAGAAATGAAAATATACCTATCTTCAGGTCTGTGTGCAAGGAGTCCTGGAACAACTGTCTGTTGCGGTCGATGGCCAGCAGTTCTGTTTGTGGAATTTCTCACAAATGTATCAATTTCCGGAAGGTGAACAGATGCAATTTCCATTCATGAGGGTCTATCCTGGCCCTGCTCAGATTGTGTGCAATAATTTTTTGCTCTGACAAAATGTAGGTAGCCTGAAGGGACAGACTGTTGAGTTGCTAGTTCCCAGGCTATCATAACCAGTGTGCAAAGCAGATAGGACCTGGTTCTCCCCTGTTTATGCAACATCACTGTAGTGTTGCCTGTGATTACTAACAGATGGCTTGGAGTCCAAAGATGGTTTAGAGATTTGAGAGCATTTATTACTACCATTATTTCTTTGACGTGCTTTAATTTATATTGCATGTTCCAAAGGCCCTTGAGTTTTACTCCCTCCCTTTGGAAACAGCTCCTCAGGCAAAGTTTGATAAATCTCTAGTTACAGACTGACCAGGCTTTGCAAAGGAAAAGTGAGACCTCAGTTGAGAGAGACTTGGGTCACCCACTAGAATAATTCCTTTTTCACAAACCCCGACATTATCTGAAATGAAAGGGGGTCCTGATGAGTCCAAACAAATTTTACAAACCACAGAATTTTCCTTATTTGAAATTTGGGAAATGAATTAGGAGTAGCCTAGAGGCCATAAAACCTAGAATTCTAAGATATTCCATTGCAGATGCCAGAGTCTGAAGTGTATCTAAAATGCTCCTGGTAACATTTTGTTTTCTGAGGAAAACTATCATTAGGGATGTGTCCATTAGACATCTAGAAGCACTATCCTGTAAGTGGAAATCAGAGAAGATTTCTCTGTTCACCTGAAAACCCAGACTGAGAGGTTTTTTTTTAACCCAAGCCAGAGATTCCTCACAGCTTGAGAGAATCTGCAAAAGCAAGGTGGTTATTTAAATATGGGAAAATGTGAATGGCCTGCAATGGGATATTACTGAAACTAAAACATCTGAAATCTTTGACAACTGGAATGTGAAGATAAGCAACTTTACCTCTGTTTTCTAGTACTTCTGGATTTTAGAGTAAGAGATACATGTAGAGAGCACTTAAAACTTTGGGCTTGTGATGTGAAAGTTTAGATTTCTTTAATAAAAGACTTTCTTTGGTCTAGGGGAGCACGTTCTACAAACCTCTGAGTCAGCATTTCCTCTAGGACTGGAAAGAGCAGGGATGTTTGCTTCGCTGGATAAAGAGGATTCCTTTAAAAAGGAATCCCACTACCAGTTGTAGCTTTTTCGAATGATTCTCAGAACCCAAATGTCTGAAGTTATCTGGCGTCACAAAGGAAAGTGAAAATCTAGACTTTCCAAAAGTTTTAATGATTACCAAGGGGAGGGGCACATGAAAGGGCATGTCATTGTTTTTTAGATTGTCCTTTGTTTTGGAAGGACCTTACTTTGATCTTTGGTTCATAGTTCATACATAAATATTAGGCTAGCAGGCCTTGTGAGGCTTATTAAGCCTAGCCAATTTCCCTTACTGGTTTGAATCAAACCCTATGTCTTGTGTCTGTGAGGTAATCACTTTAACCACTATACCAACCCCTCCTTTACATTTGTTTTTGAATTTGATTGCCTATGCCTTGCTGGGGATGCTGTCATTTTTTTCCTGAAAATGGAAACTGAAATGTAAAAAGTTTCTGTTTTCGCAAAGATGGTTGAAAAATTTAGATAACCCATGAATATTTTTGGTAGATGGACCAAATAAGACCTCTTTATCCAGGGGGCATTCAGGATGTCATCTTCAACATCTGGTAAATTCTGAAAATATAGTTCATCACTCAGCAAGTGGCAGCTGCTGTAGAAACAGGATCAGTCATATCATCATAAGCACATTTTCAAGATTAGTTACCAAAGACACAGATGATACTAATCAATTTAGATGCTTTAGTCTCTGAAGAAGCTGGGGTGGGGTGGGGCATAAACTTACTTTGATGATTTGCTACTCTGAAGTTTAAATTGGAAGACTTTAAACTTTTTTCCCCAGGTTGTCAGAAGAAATTAAGCTATCTGCAATTAAAAGTTTAGCAGAAGCTGATTTTGGCAGAGAAATAACTCCAAGATCTTTCCCAGAGTTAGAAGAAAAGGAATTTGTGGGACTGGGGCACCATATATAATTTAAGACTTTCTATGATGAAAAAGCTGACTGCCAGGTAAATTACTGGCTACAAAGAAAGCATCCTCTTAGACAGCAGCAGAGAAGGAACAGTTGTAGGCTGAGGAAAATCCGTCTGTAACAAATTATAATATCGTTGCTGGGTTTTGCTATTTCTTTGTTCCCTCTGAAATTCTTCATTCTGGCAATAGTATCAGAAAAACACAACTTTTCAGCTCAGGAATCTGAAGAACAACTTTCCTCAAAGACAGATTACCCATTCTATGGAGTGGGAGCTTGAGAAACTAAATCATGTCCGTCTGACTATGAGTCAGAGATAAAAATCCTTTTCCATTTTTAATCCTTAGACATCACATGTAAAGACTAAATGGCTAGGCATTGCTAAATGTCTAAAAGTTGTCTTTAAAATCTGCTTAAAGAGAAGATAAATGTCCACACATGTTTACTTTTATTCTGAGAGACCCACTCCCCACAAGAAAAGAAGAGGCTAGAAAGGTGGTTTCTTTTATAGGAATGAAGCTCCTCATTTCAGCTTAGTGAATGACATCACACAGCCCCTTCCATGAAGCTGGGAAGAGAGGTTCTTCCCTTACCCTACAAGAGGATCTGAACAACTGGATAGGACATGCTTGCCTCCTGACCATTAGTCGCTTCTCAAGAAGTCACACCCATCAATAGCTGAGGCAGCTGGGTTGTTTAAACCAAGACAGAAGCATCCTGGATAACTTTCTCCCCTTGTGGCTTGGAGAAGGAATGATCAAGTTACTGGGACTCAGGTCCATGTTCTGTTACAAAAGGTGTCTCAAGTGGTTAGCTGAATTTTAAAGAGTCCTGTCTTGTCTTCTGACAAGAAAGAAGTTTTGAAGTAAAATTCTGGCAACCATAAATGCTAACCCCAATCCCTAACAACACTTTCTGACAGAAAACTTTTCTTCCAAATGATAATTATAAGGGAATCCCAGCAGGGACTATCTGTTGAAATAGGTGTCTGGCAAGTGGGTAGCAGAGGTTAGTCTGTGAAATAACCTGACTGGAAAAATAAGCTTTTGGACAAAACATTTTAATAACCCTCAAACCACAAGTATCTGCCCCTAGTGACTTGTTGTGACAAAGTAAAATGCCCTCACAAAATTTAAATATTTGAAGGGCATTTCCCACAGGGATTCATGTCAGAAAAATGTATTTCAAGTAAAATACTTGGTGACCACTACTAAAAACACCAGTGGAAAACCTGCCTTATCAGTTCTGGTGAAGCGCTAGTCAACCAATCACCCAAAGTATGATCGGAAGAATGGACTTTAGTAAGAAAGGTCTGAAGCTTTGGCACCCTAGCAACTGACTTCATATTCCTCTCATCAAGCTGTACAGTGGCTAAGGCATGTGAAAGTCCACTAAAACCTTGAAAGCTGGCTGGCGGGTTCACTCCTTGACAGGATATTTCCCATATAGCTTGGGTTACTGCAACAGCAATCTAATGAATATATTGAATGTTTCAAATTAAGCATTAAACATTCCTTACACATGGTGCTGTGGCTTATAATGTCCTTCATGGTTACTTTTTCCCATCAGATATTGCCTTGTGTTTAACTCTGGCCTCAGTAAAATGATGTAGCACTTGGGAAGAAACATGAATGCTTGCAAGCCAGTGCTTGAAGAAAAAATAGCAAATGATTCTACAGCAACAGTGTACTTCCCTTTTGTGCTCAAGTAAGCTGGAATGAAAGATAGCCAAACACTTACAAAAATTAGCATGCTGAAAGTTATAAGTTTTGCTTCATTAAAGTTGTCAGGGAGGTTTCTTGACAGATATGCCACTAGAAAACTTACAGAAGCTAACATTCCTAAGTAGGCCAACATAAGCCAGAAAGCAGTGGTTGATCCTTCATTACATTCAAGAATTATCTTCTCAGATTTCATGCTCTTATTTTCCTGATAAAATGGAGGAGAAATGATTAGCCAAAGGGTGCACATAAATACTTGCACTAATGTGCAAAAAAACACTATAGAGTAGGGTAATCTTGGTCCCAACCATTTTTTTAAACTGCTTTGAGGCTTTGAAGCTCTAAAAGCTACTACTACCATGATTGTTTTTGCCAGCACACAGGAGACACAGACAGCAAAAATGATACCAAAGAAGCTTTGGCGTAACATGCAGACCAGTGTATTAGGCTGGCCAATAAACAGCAGAGTGGTCAAAAAACACAAAATTAAGCAAAGTAGGAGAGGATAGCTCAGTTTGCCATTGTTTGCTTTAACCAGTGCTGTGTTATGGTGCTTCAAAAAGATGAGTAGAACTGACAATGGTGACAGTGCACTTGAAAGTGATACTGCTGCCAGAGAAACTCCTAACGGATCCTCATAGGATATGTACTCCAACAGCTTGGGAATGCACCTGTCCTGTTCTCTGTTTGGCCATGTCTCCTCTGAGCATATTATGCATTCAGTAGAATCTAAAAGAGGAAAAAAAAGTTTGTTTAATGGACATTTACTATATCTGAGAATTGTCTCTTTGATCTTTACAAACCATAGTACTTAAGACACTGTACAGTCATTTAATGTAAACATTCAAATCTGCAGATAACCTGTAATACCTAGATGCAGGTATAGCCTGAATAATTTATTTATCAGGTTTATACCATGTCCATGGTCTGCTTACAGGGATGTACAGCATTTTTTGTTAGAATAGATCAAACATTTATTTAACAGTAATGGATCAGACTACGTTTGGAAAGTGCCTAGACTGGCATGTATTGGACAGGTTTCTAAAACAGATCATTTTGACTTGTCAGGGGGAGAGTCATTTTGAAGATAAGGAATGTAATATGGACACTTACTTGATATACACCCCTCTATTTTACTTTGATAGTTGCTAATTGAACTACTGTAGGTTAGTGTATATTGCAAGTAAGCTAATTTCTATCTGTAAAGTCAATGGATATAAGAGATTTTAAAAATCATCTAAATTTTGTTTTTGTTATATACTTTGGAAAGGTATTGTACAAGCTTAAAGGAGTTCCTTTCTGGGGATATAGGGGACATTACTTCACTACATAGGGTGGATGTCATTGCCTAATGTTTTTAAATTGTGTAGCCCATTGTTTTGCATAATATCAGCCAATTAATTTTCGACCTTCACAGTTTTAGCTGTTTCCACATTGATCTCTATTTTACCTTGCATGTGTGACTGATGCTATGGTATATGGCAGAAAACTTGAGGTTAAACAAAGGATTAGAGGGTGACATCAAGTAAACTTAGTCAAATGCAAATAAGTGGCAGAAAATAGTATCCTCTACATTGTGCTGAACTACTGTCAACTGCTGTTCATTTTAATAACATTTTGTCTAGAAATGTTATAATCATGGTACTAGAATATGTTTGTTTAATTTGGAGGAGGTTAGTACCTCTCAACTGTACAGATTTTCACAGAATGTCCAGATTTTTGGCTTATATTTTTGTCCTGTTCCTCTTTTTTCCTGGCAAATCACTGGAATGATCTCAGGATTGAAGTCACTAAATAATGATATACATTTGAGTTTCAGACTTCAAATCTTTCAGAAAATGTGTATTAAAACACATCCTATTACTCTAGCAACTTTTTAAATTTATAAGAGCAATATTTAAAATATGTCCCTATTTGTATCCCCATTTATTCAAGCTTTGTCCAGATTTTTTGCATTAACAGGTTGAGAGGTACGATAATTATATCCCTGCAGTGATTTACATGTGCATAGAATTTGGTGGAAAATGATTCAGCATTCTGACTGGTCAACAGGCTGGAAGGGAATGCTTAATTTAGCTGGTTCTCTCAATTTTAATAGATTAGGTTTACCATAATCGCTAAATACAGACTGACTGGAGGGAGTTTTTGAATTGAGTCAAACTGTGAATGATTGATTTATGATACAGTTTGACTAGGGAGGAGGTTACAACTAGCAGTGAAAAGAGATGTCTGATTTTGAGAAAAAATTCAGGTTTTTGTCTCCCCTGTTTGGTGTAAGAAATAAGTGGTGCAGTGAGTTTGTATTTATGAAGCCCAGAAATTTCTGGGCATGTGTTGGATGTATACATTTCCCAGCTGATGGAAGGGCAGTTTAATTCCCCTAGGACAATGGTGTTTGGCTGAACGCTTAGGGATTCCACTCTAGTCAGTCAGGAGGTATAGGTCAAGGGGGACATTTAAGGGGTCCTACAGTTAATTGGGATGTGATATGGGGTTTTGTTTATGTTTAGTTAGACACAAGAGATCCAGGTCATTATCCTGTTGTAGTCAAAGTGAAATGTGTTATGAACATAACCGCTGGCACCTTTAGTGCCTTTCATCTAGTACAGTACATCTGAATGCATTGTAGGTGTTGAAGCCTCGCACTGAAGGGGGGGGGTCTCAGTCTTGAACCAAGTCTCAGTAACAATGCATATATTGATGCATTAGCAGTTAAGGAATGCCTGTCAGAAGTGTAGTTTTTAAGGCACCTATCATTGAAAAGCAGTACCATAATGTAATCTGGACTCTGTTTTTTTTTTTTTTTTTTTTTTTTTTTTTATGCTGGAAGATTTTAAAGACTAACTTTGCATAAAAATGTACTATGGGGGTAGATAAGGTTATTTGTGTTTATTAACTAGGGTAGTAGACCGATCCATATGAACAGACTGGAATAATAATCTCAAAGAAAGATACCAGGAAGGAGCATGCATTTGCATTCTTGTATCAGTGCTGTTAGAAACCTGCTTCATTTCTTGCCATCTAGACCTGCAAGGCCTTTTTGAAACCATCCCCACTCTGGGAATCCCTGTCACCCAATGGTTGCTAAAATGGGCTTACTGATAGACCACACTGTAAAGTAGCCGACTCAAACCAGCTCCAGACAAGAGTGAAAATCCCAATCCCTCAGAGCTACATGCTCAGGGGATCTAAAGGGATCTAAACAATAAACAAACAATAAACAAAACATGCAGTTCCTGCTGAAGAGACTCCCCAGACTCTGGAATAGATTGCCATTGCCATGTCAAGCAGTGTGCCTCTTTGAACCCTTACATAGTGTATGGTATTTGCCTGCTCATCATCTGGGTTTTCCCTGGGGTCTCTGGTTTCCTCCCCTGTTCCAGAAACATACTGGTATGTTGCATGCAATTCTAAATTGTCTTATGCATTTGCCTGTCTACAAAAGACTGGCTTCCATTTCAGAACTGGATCCTGACTTGTTGGGATACATCCTAGCCTCATTGACCCTTTACTGCATAAAGCAGGTATACAAAATATGTGTAATATGAATGCATCCCTTTGAGATTGGGGTTCTAGTGTCTTGTCATATAAAATAATTTAACTGTTTCACACAGGGCAAAACTATAGCCTAAGTGCTTGTGATTCCTCTTACCAGCTGATTACATAACATGCACCATTAAATACTGACCTAGTCCATATCAGGAAAAATACAGTTTTTACAAAACACTGTCATGCACAGGCATATGTTGTAAGCATTTTGAAAAAAAAAAACTTTTTTATAACAGGTGAAACAAAGAGACTTTTACTAAGAACAGTGTAGTTCAACTCCACTGTTCCTTGAGCGGTGGATGCTACAATTGTAAAGCTGAGAAAGAGCACTTTGAAGTAGGTACACAAGAAAGGGCAATGTCTCCAGTTTTTTGTACTCATTTTTAAGAGACATTATGGTACCCGAAATAGAGCAGGATTAGTTCCTGCCTAGCTGTTAATTTTACAGAATTCCACCAATCAGTATAAACACTTCAGCAACATATCAGATACATGTGTTTGCTTTATCAAATACGCTTGCATGATAAAACCCAATTGGACACTGTGTTCCAAAGAGTCAATTAATAAACAGGTAGAGCTTGGTAAAGAAAGCACCTATTTATATTACTAAAGCTATAGTTGATCCAAAACCTTCATTTTCACTCACTGCAGTTTTTTGTGTTGCTAATCAAAACTTGCACATTATTTTCCTTGCCTTACTGGAATGCCTCATTGACAAACTTTCAATTTTGGTAAGCTCAATGCACAATTCCACAGCTGCTAAGTCAGTGAGAAATACAGGAAGCAACACACCACAAATTTTCATCCATAACTTCCTAATAAACTCCAAAAATAAGCTTTAATAAAAATCAGTGCAACCACAATCAACAAAAAATAAACCCAGAAAAAGCTAGCAAGAAATAAAACATGCACTCTTTCCAGTTACTAGTTCTTCTGTTGTCTTTTGCATTAGAGACTATTACTGAGACATGTATGTATGTAAGCAGAGTTTTAGAGATTATACTCTTAATAGTTATTTAATTCTTCTACTCAAAATCAAACAAGGTACACTTTCTTCAGCAGCTGAACCAACACATAGTAACCCTTTCATGTTTCTAAAAACTAAATTCGTATTCTTAATGCAGCTCAACAAATTTGTAAAAAACAACATTACAAAACTGGATGCAGATGCAGGCAGTAGCAGCTTGTTGTTTTGGTCCATATTAATCAACTTTTCAGTTTTCATATGACTGTCTACTATTATAAAAGAGAGTTTAACCAGCTTTTTACTTTATACTTCTGCAATATGAACATTAAAAAAATGCTGCTAGTTGCATCTTGCATGCTTGTATGCTTGTGTTTTATCTGTTTTTGTTTAATATGAAAGACTATTCTGTCACCAGGACAATAATCTGTCATAGCAACTATTTGCTATCAAATAATTATGAACATTTTTATGTTGCAACAACAAGCACTGAAGCATTACTTTGCAATAATGTCAATCCTGAAGGGCATTAAGGAAGACAGGCAGTCCCTCTGTCCCAGGAAAGTATGTTCACAGTTCTCGGGCATTGCAACACTTGAGTGGTTTCATTTCCCTCTGATACCACTTGGCAATTTATTTCCAAGTAACGCTGTAATTGTGCATTATTATTAGCATAAGTCCTTGGTGAAGTAACAAACATCTAGAACAAGTAAACATTTTAGTTATTGAGTTGAAGTCCAAATTGCATTATATTTGCTAAGCTCAAAAATACTTACCAGTGATATTAGAAATGGATCCTTCAGAACAAATAATACAATCAAAGCAGCAGAGTGGCTGTCCAGGTTTCATGGCTTCCCTGTAACCTAGGAGGCAGCTATCACTGCATCGTGACTGTGGAACCTGGAATAAATATGTATACAGATTTATACAGATTTAACAGGATCTAATGAAAGGGATCCTCATTTCTGTTTCTAAAACTGCTGATTTTTGTCATCACAGTTTATTGCAATTGTTTTATGTAAGTTCACTTTATATATTCATATTAGTAAATAGATTTTGCAGTGTACATCAGTGCATTAATTCTGTAATAGCTGTTCAAATTTACATTACTTTTGCTTAATGGCAGAAAATGATAAAGTCTGTATAGCCTGCCTGCTTTAACCACTTAAACATTCCATTGCCCTCCAGCCTTGCCTTCCCCTTTACCATATTCCCACCTGACTCATGTTATCTTGATTACTCAGATGAGAGGTGGGAAATTAATCTATTCCTTGGGTCCAAAGACCTGTCTGTGAAAAAGTTTTTGTGGAGACCCAGGGAGTAATCGATGAGAACAATGTTGCCTGTTCAGCTATCCTCAAAGGTAGCATCTGCTTTAAAATTTTAAATTTAAAAAATAATAGAAAATTGTTTTGTCAATGATGAAATGAGAACATCACATAAGAATACATTGATTTCATTGAGATATATTTGAGTATCCTACCATTGTTTCCTATGGTTCTATGACTTGAGTAATTCACTCTGAGGATAATATCGGCCTTTGTCATGTGAATGCATACTTAACTCTTCATTGGTACCTGGAAGGAGCTAAAGCTTTGGTGTGCTGGCTGAATGCGTGGCTGTCCTCAACAGGATATCCCATTTGTTAAGATAATTGCAGCAATGAGAACTATGACACCTACCGCTTTGGTCAGATTTTGCACAACTGTACTTTCCATTGCATTTCTCACCTTTTGATCCACCCATTGTCCTGCTCAGCTGTAATTATTTATAAATTAAATCATTATGACTACCCTTTTTTAGCTTTTCCCTTGACATGTTCATTTTCCCAATAACATGTAATGCATTTAGATGCCAATGAAATGAAAAGTTTTATGTAAATATGAAAAATATTGCACTCATTTATGTCAGTCTCTGCTCCCTAAGCCTCCACAAACATGGGCGCTGCTAAACTAGACTGTTCCAATTAACAAATGCTAATTAATCCAGATTATTTCATTACCCCTTCTTCGGGCTAGGGACTAGGACCAACCCCTGTGACACTTCTGCTTGACTGCTTGTGGTAATTCTATCAACTCTTCCAGTGTAGACGCCGAGTGTTGTAGTAGCCTTCATTTTTTGTAATCTTTCTGTCCATTCCCATCCTTTGTTGAACTTCATTATGCCTTTCTCCCTTTGTAACTATGAAATGATTTAGCTTCCATTTTGACTGAACTTTTATTTTCATCCTTGACATTTGCTTTCCTGCCCTCTTTAATCATGCCTTATTTGGGAGTGTTGAAGGTTCTATATTCCTATATTGTTAAAGCACAACTTTCATGTAAATTACAATGACTGATGTAGTGCTGTACCAGGAAAAAGCAGTGCTCCAGTTTGACTGGTTCATTAACAGTGTGACTCTAAACCAGTGATTTCCTTAAATATGTCCTTGGCAGTACTGTCCAATCATAAATGCCAATGTGGTTCTCATACTACTACATCAAGTTAAGTCATTCACAACATGCTATCTGAAGAAACTAGTCATCCTGTTAATGTATTTTTCTCCTTCTTGGATATGAAGCATTTAAATTAGTCACTAGGGATACTAGTTCCCTTGCTAGACACAAGAATTACAACAGTTTGGATGTGCACCATGACAAGCAGATTCTAAAATCAGTCTAAAGTACAGAGTGTTATACTAGGCCTTTAACTGTGTGTAGAAATCTGTAATGGCACAAGCCCTGGCAAGCACTGATGAATGATGCTCTATATGGTGTCTCTCTAAAGATAGTCTGCTATTTAAAAATGTTCTGTACTTCTATATCATTCCTATTCAGAGATTGGCGATGAAATCCAACTTGATTCACTTCCCAGTTCTCCAATGATTCTGAGGATTCCTTCCTTTCTGTTTCTGCTTTGGTACCCGTTAACCAGTCTTAACCTTCCCGTATATCACTAGTTTAGCTTTCTAACAACATAATACCAAATTAGAAGGTGTCTTTTTTTTTTGGGATGAGGACACCCTGTTAAACCGTCATCTATGGAGGTCCCAGCATTTTTCTTCACTAATGGATCCTTGTAAGTGAAACTGGTGTACTAAGTTTTGAGGGAGGTACCACTGCAAATATATACCTGTACTGCGCCATTTTCTTTCTTCAGATTTTACTGTAGCCAAACTGATGCTCGTCTCTAGGAACACCTGGCAAAACTGCAACAAAGTTATCTGGTATCTTGTATAGTTCCTCTCTCCAAGATGAGGACCAAAAAAGTCTCTCGGTTAACAACAAAAAGGAAAGCTTTACAACTCTGAAACTTTAGCTAAAATACCACATACATGAAGCACTAGAGTACTTCAGCCATGACTACAAATGCATAATATCAGCATTTAGAAACAGTTCCTGGTCATACCCCTGAACAACAGCTTCTGTCAGGAGCACTCACCCTAGCAATGGCTCTGACACTCGGAGCAATGGCTGAAACATTCATGATTCTTGGGAAGGATGGCCCTCAAATGCTGTGCATCTCTGTCAAAGGACAAGCTGCCTGTTCAGCCCAGAGACCTGCCTCTCCATGTGGTAACAAGGTAACTACTTTCACTACACTACTCAGTTAATTTGTTTGTTGCCATGTTAATAACTTTTTCTTGTTTAATATTTTTTTTTTTCAGTTTTAAACTCACTTGAATTTACCTGAGTAAAATTTGTATTATTCCCCATCCAACAACATCACTCAGAAATTTACCTGTAATCATTTAAACCACCCAGTTCTTAATGATACCTTTACAGCTCCTTTCTGGTTCTGATCTGTGAAATATACCATCTTGCTGCAAAAAATGTCTGTCATGGGGTGACTCACAATCTAGAGATAGCATGCCAATGCTAGAGTTCAGCCACTGATTTCATTAGCACTAATGTTTAGCATGAATAATCTTTATTCCAACATTTAACAGCAAATATATCCCAGATGTGCAAACACTTGGCCGATTTCCTTCTGATGGCATCTCCCCCTCTGTGCGCCAGTTCGCCCATTTCCGTGCCATGGAGCACTGTTATCTCGGCTAGGATCCGAATTACCTAAACTGAATTAGCAGATTGGGAACTGTAGGAGAAGGGTTTGGGAAAGGGTGTAAATTATCAACTTAAATCAGATCACCTCTCCTGGGTTTGTGAGGCAGTTTGGTCTGGTGTCACAGGATCCCACTGAAGGTGGGAACAGTGTACAGAATATATACTGAGGACATGTGCTTATCTCCGGACAAGTTGCCCTCTTATGAGGTGAAATTCTTAGTTTCCCTAATATGAGTATGATGGGCAATCAGGCCATGTGTACCATCTGTTGTGTAATATTCTAGAATTAAGACTTATCATGTCAAAGCCTTAAACTATAGAAGTAGAAGGTACTTGGGTAGGTAAGGGACCAGTGTGTTAAAACAAAAAAGACAATTAGATACAGTGCTCGTAGAATTACATGATAACTCTGTCTTGACAGGGACAATCAGGTCAGGAGCTCTGCAAAACAATGTCTGTGCTGTAAGTCCTTTACAACCGCTAAAAGGAGTAACTTAGCTAGTTCTTAATAAATATATACAGTATAACACTTAAGCAGTTTACTTGCGTTCAGTATTAGTCTTATTCTACAAAAACTTGGAGGCTATGAACATGAAAGATGAGTGTTTGAAGAGCAGTTCTCAGTGACTTTCCTAGCCTAAACTTTAAGGTATTATCATAATGAATTCTCCAGTGGCATATGCCATAAGTCACTTAATTTATAATATAAAAAAAGCTGAAAATCTTTATTGGTTAAGTTTCATATGACAATTTATTATTGTAAATTGTAAAATGTTTTTCCCCATCAACAAATCCCACTTTGTAACTTGTAATGGGTTACCTTATTGTTTCCAATATAAGATTTCAATGGACTTCATATGCTCATGTTTTAGTCAGTTTTGGTCCAGAGACTTTAGTGTAAATTTTAATATACTTAGCAGATGGTTTCTGCTGTTATCCTTGTCTGTTTGTTCAAGTGATTCACTTTATTTTTCTAGGAAGAAAGGTTGGAAAGGCCCAGCAGTACTGCAACACCATGAATTTGCTGACTGCATCCGCATTAGCTATTTTCCATGTGCTGTATATTATATATTCATTACAACATAATTGTGTTTGACAGAATTTTATCGACAAATTTATAGTAATAACATCTGCCTATAATGTCTTTTCAGATTAATGAAGTACAAAGCTTATTGGTAGCAGCTTAGCTGACTAAAAAGTTAGGTTTGCTATTAGTAAACTCAACTGCTAAGCTGTAATATGAGAAATTTCCAGTGTACAAAACAATAGTCACCTCTCTGCTTAAATGAAATTAGCATAAACTGAAGATCTTTCCCTAAAATAGTATATTTTAAATAACTTATCAGGTGCAAAAATCACATCCTAGACTCTGCAACCAAATTACAGCTTCAAACTATATCATGTAATACTAGTTTATAATCCAAGCAATCCTTATAACAAACTTTGGAAAGTCAACTTTTCCAGTTCAGAAGTTTGTTGATTACTATAGGAACCATTATGGTCTTCATTCTATCAACATTAGACAAAACATTCTCCCGGATTTACTAAGCCCTTTATAGCATGCAGGATTAGTTTAAGAGCTATTTTTGGCAATATGACTGACGTGCTATCCAGGAACGAGCTCCCGGGAAGTGCACGTGAGCTCTTAGGCTAATCCTGCACGGACCGAGTTCCTGTATGCAAATTACTCTCATTTGCAGGTGAAAACCATGCAAATGAGAGTAATATGCAATCCAGGAAGCTGGCAGCTGTCCGTGCAGGACGAGTGCAGTGTGCAGAAATGTACTCCATTGGTAACCATGTACAGTTCTGAAATGTACAAAACGAAGCTATGACAGCTCCAAATAAAGGCTGCATATCATTGAGGAAGCATGCCAATGTCCAAGTAGAAGGCCATTGGCATTGCAAAATGTAAAAAAAAAAAAAATAAACAACTTTTAATTTTCTTTTCGCCGAGTTTACCTGGTTAAGCACAGGGCAGTGATGTGCAAATGGGATCGGGGGGGAATTAATAAAATAAACCTAAAATAAGCATTGTAACTAAAATTAATATTCTGCCATGCAAGTCAATGGCAGTCAGAAGACTAATGGTTGCTAAGGCGGGAGGCTCAGTGTGGGACATGTAACTATGCATTAGCAGGCAATCCTATGCAAATGAGGGAAGGGTTAGTGAATCCCAGATTTTCCCAGGGTGTGAGGCAGGTCCCAAGAGTGTAAGAGTATAAATAGCTGGGTGCAAGACTAGGATATAGGTGACATCATGGGGGGATGTGTCAGACATACTGTAAGTGGATTGGAGACCTGTGGCTCGGGATTACTCATAGCGTAGCACAGCTAAGCTAAGTGCGTGTCTAAACCTGCCTAGCACTCTTTACAAAGTGTAAGTGGGTGTGCGCGCCACGCACCAGGTTGTACAGAAAGAAAAAGGAAGTTAAACCAGGAAAAAGCAGCTCTGTGCACATTTGAGCACTCCATTTGCGCGGCGTGCACACAGGCCTAAACAGGGAGGCAATGGGAAGGGAAAACAGCAGTAGGAAGGTAATCAAAGAGAACTAGCTGAGCTGCCAGGTGAAATATATCAGAATAAGCTTATCACACAGGAAGCAGACCAGCCCAGCCCAAAACACCACTATAAACCAAGCAAACACCTACCCCCCTGTTTTTTCCACACTCTACACCACCGGTGTATACAAGCGGGGATATTTTAAAACCAAACCTACAAAATGAGAAGGGCTACAGCAGGCAACATAGAACAACATGTGCAAGAGGCCGAGGGTGGTGAGAATGTCAATACTGCAAAACAACCCACAGTGAGGAGACAGAGAAGAGTGTACAGACCCAGGGTAACCTACCATGAGCTACATGAGCTGGAGATAGTGGAGCACTATAGGGTGGACAGAGACCTCCTACAGCAAATCATTGAGCTGTGCAGGCCACACCTGACACACCACACTGGCCGAGGGGAACCCATCCCAGTGGATACCAAAGTATATCTAGACCTAGGTATACTAGCCACAGGTGCCTCCCAAACTACAACTGGGGATAACATGGGGATCTCACAGGCTTCAGCATCCAGAGTATTCCACCAGTTCCTGGATGCCATGTCAGGATATGCCAATGAGCACATATATTTCCTCAACACACATGAGGTGTTGACCTACAATATGCGTCTTTTCCACCAAATAGCTAACTATCTTGGGGTAGTGGGTGCTATAGACTGCACTCACTTACACATCAAAGCACTGCCCGGTGAACAGGGTAGGGCGTACATCAAGCGCAGGGGCATCCCTTCCATCAACTGCCAGGTCGTATGTGATGCCCAGGGTATTATACTGAATGTGTGTGCTGGCTGTCCTGGAAGCTATGACGATTCACACATATGGCAACTGACACAGCTGTACCACAGATTTGCCGATGTGGACATCCCCTATGGTCACCTAGTGGGGGATGCTGGGTACCCACTGGAGCCATGGCTGATGACACCCATCAGAAATGCACACACACCTGAAAAACAATGCCATAATGATGCACACGCACAGGCCAGACATACAATAGGGCATGTGTTTGGGATGCTCAGGTCATGGTTCTGGTGTCTGGACACATCCGGTGGAGCCCTGCAGTATTCACCAGTTACATGTACCCACATAGTAATGGTATGTACTATGTTACACAATATGATCATGCGGAAACAGCTGCAACATGAACAGCATGGGGCAGGGCCAAACAGCCCCCCACCAATGCCAAGGCCTGTACAGGTACAGAGTGAGTCAGAGGAGGAACAACCTGAGCCTGCCCCAGTAGGCAGAAGGAGGTGTGCCCAGTATGCCTTGGCCTTGGCAAAGAGGCAACGCATAGCATATGCACTGACACAGTAGGGCCCCAGGGAATGACACCTCTCTCTGACTCGCATAGACAGTAAAAGGGATGCCAAACATGACACTACCTGTGCCTAACCATGTATAGGGAGTGTACTATGTGCATCCGACATAGGAAGTCCTCCAGCACCATCTTCAAGTCTGGCACACCCACAAGGTAAGTCATTCAACCTACCAATTGTCAAATGGAGTAGAATGTATTTTTACCTGTAGCTATGGTATGGATGTGAACATGCAAGGAAATTATGTGGCTGTATGTCAAGGCAGCAGAGAGTAGACACCCATAGTGGCAGCATGAGATCTGTAACATATACTGGAGTTACAATAGTAGCCAGTACTACACAGGATAACAAAACCCACTGCACAAAATGGTCTGAGCGACAGGGGTGTCCATAACAACCACACATACCAGTCAGGAAGGATCACATTCCCAGCAACAATCTCAGCCAGCAGGACAGGTGAAGACAAACACAAACAAATGCTGTACTATGGCTTCCAAATGTGCCCTATGGTTAACCCCTCCCCCAGGGCTACACAGACAGATTGCAGCAGGCCAGGCAGTTGGATGTAAGTTGTGAAGGCTAGGAAGTCAGACATTAATATGTAGGTAAATGAAGCTACGATCTGTACTACACTGGTAGGCCCTAGCCAGCAGGATAGTTAAGACTACAGACTGAAATGGAGTACCTGACTTACCAGTACAGTCTTAGCAAATGTGTACAAGTGTCAGGTGCGCCCCTCCCCCATCCAACGTACACATAGAGCAAGAGTCAGGTGTGTCTCCCCAGTCCTGTGTAGAACAATATAAACAGTCAGGTGCCCCCCCCCCCGCTATGCAGAAATGTAGCAACAGTCAATGGCAAATGACGATACAGCATGCTACCTGGTGGTCCACACAACAAAACACATACTTGCACCATAACACATACTTACAGGAACCAAGGCAATGTCAGTCATCAACATACATACACATCATAACAGCAATGCTCACACACTTAAACACATACAGGCATGAAGGCCATCACATAAACACATGAAATACATGTCTCATGAATGCAGTGCAGTGTGTGACCATCTGCGTCAGTATGCACCACTCCTGACGTCCATTAGGCACCATAAACACACTGCAGTATAGAACACAATATAATAAAGCCACAGGCACACAGGCATAGATGTGTGGAAGAGGGTGACTGTGACAAGGAGCCATGCGTGAGCTGTCCCAACTGGCACACGGGCTGTGACAGCCTGTTTTGTGGGGGCTCCAGGGGTGCGGGTGCGGCCACCACCCACTGCGGATACTGTCATGATATGTGTCTATGTGACAGACTGTGGTGTGCGCAAGCAACAAGCAACTAGAAGGAAGCTGGCAGCCAGCAGCTGCTCGCTCCTGTGACATATGACCCCATGTGTGGCATGCCAGGCATGCCATGAATGGGCAATGATGTATGGCCCATGCACCCCCCTCCCTCCCACGTATGACAAGTGTAACAAGCCTGCTGGGAGTCACAATGTGTGACAGGGTACTTTGGGAGTGCTATAGCAATGCAAATGCCATGTTGTGCATGTTGCTGCACTACTGCTGCTGTTGAGAGTAGTTAGTTAGTACCAACCCAAGACAGACCTGTCAATTGTGTGGTGTTGTGTGTGTGTGTGTTCTTTGCCTCCTCCTGACTGTGAGTGAAATGCTGCTTAGGCTACTACTCACCTGTGCAATACATATATTCCACTTTGGCATGGCTGTGTGGAAGGTGTGCACATCCTAGGCACCATCCAAGTCATGGACTAAGGAACACATACATGGCAAGTGATGCACAGCATTGGCCACACACAATAGTCCCCCAGGTGCCTGGAAGATGGATGCAATACCCACCTGTGCAGGCAAATGCAGAAGCTACAGGTCTGTGCCACAATGCAGACCATAGTCATGTGGTCTGATGCCAAGGTATACCCATCGTCTACCCTTGTAAGCCTGCTGGCACTGTTGGCCACCACACACCCGTGAAGACATGCACCCATGCATGCCCGAACTGAACCCTGTGTGTTCGTGTGTGTGTTGTATGGTGCATATGTCCACATCCACACTAACTACACCCCCCAGGGCACAGTGAAGCATGCCGCCTTATGTCTGACACCCCCTCATACTCACTGCCCATACGACCTCTGTATCACCCGTGTGGTACATGTGTTCCCTGCACATTGATGTGTTGTGGCAATCCCACTAGTGACAGGTTGTACTCCTGGCCCTGCCAAGTGTGTTAATGTGTGTGCGTCCCTGTGTGAGTGTGCCTGTGCTGATGCTGGCACCTGTTCATGCAGACAGGCACATGTACATCACCTACTCTACTGTATCCCTGTTGCAGATGTCACTCACCATCACATATATGTTCTGAGTGCTCCCCACCAGATAACCCATGTGGCGCATCCGATAACACCATCGGACTGTGATAGCACTACATAGCTGTCGGGTGTTTGATACCCTGTGCTGGTAGGTGTGTGACACAAACATGCATCAGTTTTACCCTCCCACCCCTCCCTGACATGTATTCACCTCTGTCTGCCTCCCCTACTCTTTCTCTGGCAGATGTGGAGGCCCACACCTTCATTGCTTAGGCAGCAGTATGTGTATTTAATGTGATGCTCATGAACAGCTGATGGCCTCTGCATGAATTGCAGGCCTTCCCTAGCTGATTGCATGTGGAACAGGTGTGCTAACATTCCCATAGCCAATTGCATGTAAACACACTCCACTACATGGGAACATCCTGGTAGTGTTGGCCCTTGTCTGTCACTATGAGCAGGAACTAGAACTGTCATTTGGCAAACAGCATTTCAGATGGGTTGTGGATTTACCTCTAACAACAAACACTGTGGGAAGAGGGCAACAAACAGGAGGGGGATGTGCCTGATCTGACTATGAACTGTAAGTGCTGCTATACTGCATATGGAGTAATGTTGGATTAACAGTGTTTGTTTGGATATGCCTGTCGTACATGTCGCAATACCTGCCATGTCAGTTCCATGTATATCAGGAATTCCCATCTGCAGGCTCATCTGCAGACTTGGCAGTGCTGTGCCTTTGATGTCATGTGTTATCCACGATGCATCTATCCGTGGAATGCAGAAGGTACTTTGAGGACTGCAGTCTGTTGATTGTGAAGGCCATGACAGTTACTGACTACTTATCCCTCATTGGACATATGTTGCAACAAACCCCGTTACAATGGTAGATTAATGAGGGTATCAGGTATCACAGCAACATGTCTATACTGGCCCCGTGTATGTGCTGTCAGCCACACCTCTGTCAACCTTTGTACATATGTCATGCATGAAGTGGTGTATATGTGCTGTACACCGTAAATAGTGTCAACATATCTGTTAACATGCCAGTGATATATCAGAGTGCTACACGTCATGTACAGTAGGGGTTACACTTAATGCCATACCCTGGAAGTCCTGTGGATGTTTGTACAGTACTGAGGTCTCTGTGGTGATGGTGAATGTCGGCAGTGTGTGCATTGTTAATATGTACTATGGCCTGTGTACAGACTGTGGTATATGTCATTGTTCTAGCTCCCCTTCTATCTGTTGTTACATGCTGCCCCATTGTATGTTACCATATTACCTTACATGTGTGTAGGGCCATACACACACATGTCCCATACTGCAGACATCCATCAGACCGGACTGTGTAGCTGCCCGGTATATGTAGGGTCATTCTGTGAGTGGCACATATGACGATGGTGTAGGACAGATAGTCCATATACTGTAATATTGTGCTAACGTACCATATGTGGCTGTGGCTGTGTTCACATTGGTTGTGCTTATGCACTGTCACACAGGTGTATCCTACCCTGTGCTGTGACATGGCTGTCGAGCCTGCTATATATGCAGGTACTGTACCATGATAACCTTAGGATGTCTGTCAGTAGTCAATGGCAAACATGTTATGAGCAGATGTCACCTTCCACACACACTGTGCCTGTGACAACAATCCCAATGACAGTAGCAAATGTCTATTAATATGCCAACTATACATACTAGACATCCCCTTGCACTCCTACATTGGCACTATAGGGGCTGGGGTAGGGCTACACTCCATGTCCGGGACATAGACGATATGGACATGTACATATCCAGATAGCCATATATATATATATATATATATATATATATATATATATATATATATATATATATATATATATATATTGTCATGGCAACCACCCACTATGAATCCCTACATCATATGGACGTATTCCCCCGTACATTCCCTGTGTGATGGCCATCCTTCCTGTGTGTGGTCATCAATGTTACAGATAGCAATACTGCTTACAAGAGAACTTGCACACTCAGGGCAGCCACATATATGTAGGAGGATCAGGACATACAGACAGACTGTGAGTAGAGCGGTGTAATGCTTTGCATAGTACTGGTGTTACAGGGTGTGTGTGTGTATGTACATACTAGTTTACCTTGGACTGCAGTCTGTCTGCATAGCTCCCTACTGTGGGCCTGTCCTCTAGCTGGACAGAGGTGTGCCTATCATGTGTTGTCTGTCCACCACACAGGTCCTGTGTCGGATATTACTCTGGCAGTGTGTGTGTTGCACGCTAGCAGTACATGTCTATATCCATTTGTGCACCTGATGTTGT
>NC_056733.1:1290339259-1290344259 GCF_019279795.1 Protopterus annectens | reverse complement strand
TTAACATACAGATATCACAAGGAAAATAGGATGTGCTGCAGTTGGACTTGACCTAGGAATGTGTGCGCATTAGGCGGATGCTCTGGCCACTACACTATTGCTGTTTTGTTTTGTTTGCATATGTCTACCATAATGACATACCCATGTTCCCTTCCATCGGCCCCCGAGCTTCACGTACACAGCATCCATCTATTCCCCAGTTGCTAGCCCTGCCATACTACACCTCCACACATTTCCCTCTCTGCAAGTCTCGGTGCACCTTCAGTGTACTGTCCCCAACCAAGCGTCTGCAGGCTCTTCATCCGTTTAGTCCACGTACGTACCAGCCTTCCCCTGATCCTCCTCCGATACTAGTGGTGACATCAATGTGACCCACAACTGTTGTTTCATCCAGCCAGGGACAGACCTGTTGTTGTGTCAAGAGTAGACCTAGCTGGTCTACAGTGTTTCTCCCACTGATAGCATCCTGCCAGGGTATTGTGTAGCAGCAGTTTGCTCACACACCTGGCCAGCCTCTTCTCCTGGTTCCATGGTACCAACGCCCCAGGTGTGACATACTGTGCATGTATCACACTCACACACCCCTATGGTGTGCACCTTATATCATTATTCCCTTCGGTATTATGCAGGTCTACTGTTCTCACAGTATGATTGGACAGGCGCTGTTCTGTGCTGCACATAGACTTCTCATAATACTGTGGTTCAGCAATGGACATGTGTTCTGGTATTATTTGAATGTAACTTACTTGAAAAAATGTTTATGGATAGGAGGTACCCTAAAGACTTTATTAAAAATATTAGGTCTGAAATAGAAAGGGGTAGGGAAAATAAATGTAAACCTATTAAGGGGTTTTTAAATATTAATGATAATGAAAACAGTGAAATTGGAGATAAAGAGATGGAAAGTTTTGGTGAATATCAGCAAGCCCTTGTTTTGGAATACAATGCAACTAATTATAATATAAGAGGAACTTTCCAGAAAGAGTGGGAACAATTTATTTCCCTTACTGACTTGGAAGATGTACCTAAGACAATACCAAAAGTAGTTTATAAAAATTCAAGCAGCATAAGGAACATTTTAGAAAATAATAATAATAGTAATAATAAAACAAACCCCTTTAAGGATAGTGGAAGGAAATTAGGCACCTTCAAATGCAGAAGATGTAATCAGTGTGAATATATTACTAACAATGGAGAAATATTTTTGGAAAGTAGAAATAGGTGGATAAGAAGTAAAGGACATTATAGTTGTGATTCTAAGGGGTTAGTATATCTTGCTATATGTCAAAAATGCAACTCGTTTTATGTGGGGAAAACAGAGAGAACTTTGAAAAGAAGAATATACGAACATATTTATGATATATCAAAAGGAAAAGAAACAAATGCATTATTTAAACATTGTAGAATATGTGAAGGTTATAAATTCTTCTTTTTAGTGCTTGAGCAAATTAAGAATGACATTAGGGGTGGCCCATGGGAAGAAAAAATACAGTACAACGAATTATGGTGGCAAGTAACCCTGGAAGCAGGTACATTTCCAGGGTTAAATGATTATCTTTCTATTTTGCCACTATTAAAATTAAGGGCTACCAAAATGTAAAGAAAAAGATACTAATGTAATATTTTTTATGACAATAGATGGCACTGTTTCCCATGATTTTGCAAGCAGGAAATTGAACTACCTTAGCATTGCTTTCATAAGCATTTTATTCTCTTTAAAAAGATCCTTTCTCCTATATTTTGCAGTATTATAATTCAATGATTTTATAGTATTTATTGTGAATTATTTATGTGGTAAAATTTATTTATTAACATGATTTTATTAACATGATTTTAATGTGTATTTATTTTTAACAATGAATCCACATGAGGTATAATGAAATGGAGATAATGAATATTCATGAGCCCACTTGAATACTGATTAGATTATTTTGAAATGAAATATAGGAATCCTATTGGCTTAATAGTTTTAAATGTTGTATAAATACAATTGATGTAATTAATTAGTCATCTGATGAAGTCCGAGTTGTGTGGGCCAGCATGTTTGAATATAAGGCGTTTATGATAGTGGCATTTGGCATGTTGAATAAAGTGGAATTTTAATTTTATCCAGCTCGTTTTGGCTTCTCTCCTAATCTACAGCTTTTCTTTTGGTTTTGTTCTGGTATTAAGCTACACACTTATATACATTTCCTAAACTGTTGAATGCCTATGCTGGATGATGTGTTTGTGATCACAGCGGATAAATGTGTATCCACTATGCCTTAGTGGAACTCATGTCTACTATAGTGTGCAGGGTCAGGGGTTTGCAACCTGGCAGTACAAATTATTTTGTTAATGGCCACAACAATAGCTGTTGGCTACAGCGTGACTAAGGCACTGTAGAAAATTTGTAGGCGGGTATGCGCTTGTTTGTGTGAAGCAGAGCATTTCCGACCTCTGGTTGCGGCATTTTGCCCTCAGCTAGCCTCTACAGTGCTTTACCAGTGTGGTATTTGCATACCGGGGCCAAACAGGCTTATACCCGCTTGCTCCCACATACATACGTGCAACGTCGTGCATTTTGTTCACATCTGTCAACCGGGGCACTCGGACTGTGTGCTTGTCCATTGTCAGCGGTGGCCTGGGGTGTAGAGTTCCACACTGACCCCAGCTACGTATCCCAATTAATACTGGGGTGATCACATTCATAGAGGGTAACAGACATAACATAGTTATGTCCCCCATTAATCGTGCTTAGTTTAGGTTTACATGTCAGGTATGACTGTTGACAAAGGCCAGTTTAAGGTGAGGTTGGATTCTTGTTTCACAGGTCAGGAATGGTTACATGCAGGTATTCGGGGCAGGTATAGTTATTCCATACTTGTGTTTTACAGTATAGGCGAACAGCTAAGGAGTAGGTAGGTGGGCAGTGGGGGTGACATTGTAACTGTATAGTAGCCCATAGGTATAATTGGATGGGGAGTAATAGGGAAGGTATGTCAGATGTTGGGATTTGTATGCAAGGCATATCACTAGTTGATGTAGTGGTATAGAGCGTGAGGTGGGGGGGGGGTTGCAAGGTGGTGAGCCTGTGCTGCTCCAGGTGTGCTTGTGGTGTTACTTCATGTGTTAATTACATGCATCCTCTGGGACAGCTGTGATGCTACATGTGGGTTGGGGTTCCAGATACTGGCAATATAGTGGGGGAAGAGGGTGTCACCTACGTGTACCTGTAGATATTAATAGGAATGGAATATGGGCTGATCGGTATGTGGTGTGCATGGGGCACAAAGGGGGGTGTTAGTAGGGGAATTATCCAGGGATGTGCAGGATGGCTGCAGGGGAGGTCCACAGCTGGCCATGTTGTCTACGTAAACAGCTGTGCATATGCACTGCATTTGGTGTTTGCATTGGACACTCACACCCCTGGGTGGTAGTGAAGACTTCAATAATATCTCGTGATGCCTATTACATTGGCTTACATGCCTACAGTGGGGTGTTGCGACCATGTGTTCGTAGGTGTTGTGTAGTGGGTAATACAACAGCACATATGGTTATACCTTACTTTGCCATGTACACTGGACTGTGCTGCGGTGGAACCCATATCAGGAATGGATGCCCGTTAGGCGTAAGCATGTCTGTCGACTGTACAGAATCTGTGGCCTGCCCAGAGTTTGCTTCATAATATTGGTATGTTCCTCTTACAATTTGCACCTGTCTGGCAAATGCCTGAGAACTGATGTCATTAAATACAGACAATTAATTGGGTTTAAGACTCCACATCCTTCAGACGAGTCATGCTAATGCATAACCTATTATTCTCTCAACTTTCTAAGGTTGTAAGTGGAATACGTGCTTTCTGTCCCTATTTGTCCGCCCATTGGTTTTGGTTCTGTCCAGTGGTTTAGCTCTTAGAGGTTGAGAGGTATGGGCATAAGCTTTGCCCAATTCGCAATATTACTGACATCCCCAGGATGGTCCGAATACAACTGCGCCAGCCAACACCTGCATGCCTAGGCCCATAATTGCATACCCATAGTTCCCCCATCTAACCCTCCTCTACAACACTCATCCTTACTGTGGGTGCAGGTGGGGTTTAACCACACCACTACACACTGCCCACTCTCCACGTGTCGGGACCCATGCCATACGTTGTCTCGACCCATGGGTCATCAGGCTTGCACAACTTACTGGTCTGTGTACGTATACAGCCTGGATGGATAAATCATTACAGGGACTGACTCCGATTATCATTAATATTTGGGGTGTGCCACAAGGGACATCAATGTCTTTGTTTCAAGATTAGATGTGGTAGGTCTCTCCCACTGCTAGTATCCTATCTGTGGTCTGGGAAGCAGTGGTGTGTTTACTTGTATCGTGTGTTTGTATGTTTCACCTGTCTAGGTGGGGGGTGGGGGTTGATGCTATGTGTTACACGTTTGTTGATTGGACCCCCACCCCCATTGGCAATGCCTGTGAACATATGTAATCCTTAACTGGTGTAACATATCTATATATATAGATCTAAATATATATATATATATATATATATATATATATATATATATATATATATATATAGATATAGATATATATATATATATGTGCTGTATACTACTATTTCACAAATTGTTTTCTAGTCCTGAGGAGCTTTTCTCCCCGGGTCTCTGCTGTAAATGAGCCAGAGGCTCAGCCAGACATACCCGGCTAACAGATGTGATTTAAATACATAATTCAATTAATATCCTAGCTATCTATACGTGTATGTTTGCACACATATATACATATATATTTCTACATATCTATATACATATATATGTATATATCTGTATTTGTATGCATACACATATATATATATATATATATATATATATATATATATATATATATATATATATATATATATATCTAATGACATATGGATGTATGGGTGTCTGCATATGTATATATATCTATATGTGGGTGTTTAATTATATTCTGTCTCTGTATATACACATTTTTACTACAGGGAGAGGGAG
>NC_056733.1:1290326759-1290336759 GCF_019279795.1 Protopterus annectens | reverse complement strand
GCTTAAACCTGCTTACTAGTGCCTTATTCATTATGACATTGACACTTCACATCTGCATTTCATGCAGTGCTCCACTTCACATTTAAATGTTATTATGTACGTTATATGGCATAAAGATGCAAATATATGTTCATCTACAGTTTTCACATGGAAAATATGTGCTGCAGTGGGACTCGAACCGGGAATGTCTGTTCTTTAAGCAGATGCTCTAATCACTCTACTATTGCTGTGCTACTTCATTTGCATATATATTCCTTGTTATCATCTTCAGCCTTTTCAACTGCTTTAACCGTAGCTAAGCGATGGGCAAACCCACGCACGTATGGTTAGCTATACTCAGGGTTTTAAAAAAATAAATACAAGGGTTTCTTCATTTTATTTCAATGTACTGTTACTACTGAACACATGGGGACTGTTGGTGGAGATATGCAGACACCTATTAGCGGTCTTGCTTATTTATTTACACTTTCCACTGTTTACTTTGCAGGGACGTGTTTATTCTGTGAGCTCTGCTCTCAGACATGCCCCCTGCACTCGTCCACGCTCAGTGTAAGCTTTGGAGCTCTGTCGGCACACCTTCATTATTGTGCATGCATGCTGCTATCCTCCCCTTAAACTGCTACTTATGTGCAGATTACTGAATCCGGGGGATTTTCCTTAGAGATAATGTTTACCCAATGAGGCAAAAACTGGTTACTTTAACAATGTTTTTGATGGTGACTTTTCAGTTGTGGGCATAAGCATCAGAGTACTGCTGTGTCAGGAAGGACACCACACTGCTAACAAGCTGGCAAGGATATCAGAATCACTGGAAATATCTTAGTATATGAAATATGGATCCCATGTATGTTTTTCATGTGAACAGATCTGCCATGAAAACACAAATATTTCTCTGTTTAGATTGCTTCTGATCCATTTCAGTATTAATGCTAGCTCTGTCTGATAACTGCAAGACTGTTTCTGTTTTATAATCCACACTCTGAGGATTTAACTAATGTAATATAAAACTTCAAATATGGTACCCACTGAGCTGATAGTCTAAACATGCTTCTTGAGTAATATTTGCTGAAAACATTTTCATGGTTTTACCCTAATCACAATGGTGATATCAATCCCAACAGAGGAAAATTATCAAATTCATTAAATACTCCAAAATGCATACATGACCATATAAGGTTAAAAACCTCCTTGCCTATGCTCCAACATGTATATTTCTAGAAAAAATGAAAAGTTCACACTGGACCGAACAACATCCCAGACTGCATTTTAGATGAACTTCAGAATGAACTCGCTCCCCACCTAAGCACCATGTTCAATCATAGCCTCACATGAGGCTTTGTGCCCACTGAATGGCATACAGCAACAGTTATCCTACTCCACAAAGGGGGAGCCACCACTGATACCTGGAACTATCGCCCTACTAGCCTAATGAGCCTGGTCTGCAAGGTCATGGAACGTATTATCATGGAACTCATAAACAAAGACATTGGTAAACTCCAAACTCTGAATCCCACCCAGTTTGGGTTTGAAAGGCAGATCATGCCTCCTGAACCTGATCGATTTCTTTGAGGCAGTCACCAAAGCTGTAGATGAGGGTAAGGTGGTTCAAACAGCCTATCTTGTCCTCGCCAAGGCTTTCGACACCATCCTCCATTCTGGAATTATAGCTAAACTCACAACTAGGTATAAATCCCTACCTGACAAGATGGGTTGCCAACTGGCTCACTGACAGAACCCACATTGTAAAAGTTGCACACTGCAAATCTGACCTCAAACCAGTGATAAGTGAAGTACCACAGGTTCAGTCCTGGGACCTCTCCTGTTTGGTATCTACTTCTCTGAAGTACAGGCTAACACAGAAGGCCTCTAGCTAAACATTTGCAGATGACTGTAAACTAGGAGCCATAGTCGGGTCCCCAAATGATGTGGAAATCCTACAGAAGGGCCTCACCGAGACAGATGCCTGGTGTCAGAGCCATGGCCTCAAGCTCAATGCCAAAAAGTGCATTGTCATTCCCTTTGGTAAAAACTCTGTACCCATGAACTACTACATAGACAACAGTCTACTTAACACCAAATGTGTGATAAGAGACTTTGGGACCCAGATGGACAGTAGTCTGTCCTTTAATAGTCACATCACCACAGTAGTCAGGAAGTCCTTCTACATGTCACACCTCATCATAAAAGGGTTCAGATCCAGGAAAAAAGAGGTTATTGTTCACCTCTTCTCAACACTCATTAGACCCATTATAGAGTACAACACCCCTTTTGGAATGTATCTCACAAGACATCTGCAGCAGCTGGAAAGGCCACAGAAGCACCTCACAAAGAGGATTACTGGCCTCAAACAGATTCCCTACACTGACCGTCTCAAAAAACTCCAACTTTACTCCATAGCATATCACCTACTCCGAGGTGATCTCTGCCTAACATATAAAGCTAAGTCAAACCCAGAGCTGTTGGACATGCTGCACATAAAGAAATCCCAATCCCTCCAAGCTATATGCTCTATGGACCTAAACCTTGTCACCACAATAAACAACACATGCCGGAGGGATAGATTCCTGCCCCAGAGACTTCTCATACTCTGGAACAGGCTACCCATTTATGTCAAGCAAAGTTCTTCATTAGCACTCTTCAAGAAAAATCTTGATGAGTGGATAGGAAATAGGCAATACACCCCAGGGATCACTTCTGTGTCTCTGCCCGACAGTGGCACAGGAAAATAACTTTCTTGGGTGGCGTAAGCCTGGGAACCTTGTTGGCTAGGCTTATGTAGGCCCTCAGGCTGATAGCCTAGGACCTACCTATGAACCTATGAACCTGTATATGTTTTGCCCAATTTGGGCAAGATTACCATTTGTATGGATCAGTGTCACTTTTACTACTACCGCTCTGATAAACTGGATTGTCCCCCCATCTAGGAATAGTGAAGAAGCAAGAGATGACAGAGCAGGAATATCTTTTCAGTAGGCAAGGAGAATGTTTCCCATCCCTGCTTCACCTACTCCTGACTGCAGTCAGATTTTTGTATGCCCTAAGCCTCCAGAGATGTTCAGCAATGCATTCATGTATATCCATGAACACGTGTCCTTGATGCTTTGTCATCTGTCCTTCCTTCTATATGTATATATACACACTGAAGGACAGTAATGTCACTCTCTAACCTGTGCTATTGAGTAAAATTGTGCTGCAAAAGCTCTTGCCCCTTCCTTTGAAATAGGAAAGATAGCCATCTACTTAGTCCTCTCAACTCTCCAGCTTCCCATGCCATTGGAGTCACAATCAGATGCCCTGCTTTTATTCCAGTGGGCTCTCTATAATCTGTTATAAAATGTTTTTATATGTAAGTGAAAACACATGACTATTCTGCACTGTAATTATGCTAATTAAAAAAATGCTATTACATAATTTTCTAGGCCTCTGTCTTTCTATCTTAGAATAGATAATATCCACACTCTTCTGGACAGCTTTCCCTGCACAGTATTTGGGAATCCCTTTTAATTGAATTAACCCTTGATATAGAAGGGGACCCTAACAAATATTTGATAAAATATATAAAAGACAATAGAAACTTTTTCCCCACATTTGCCAGATCTGATTAAAAAGTATCTGGGAAAGGATTAAATACTGTATTTAACTCTTGACATATTTATAGTTCTTACTCATCTTAAATAACAATTTGTAAATTATTCCAAAAAAAACCCAAACTTATGGACAATATGGATTGCGTGACTAGAAGAAATATTAAGTTCCTTTCTTAAAAAAATAACCTCTGAGGATGTCTGCATTTAGCCCTTCAACTACCTCAAAAAGTTATTTTTATAGAATTTTCTCAATAATTTATTCAGATGAGATCATTATAAATTACAACTTTATAGCAATGGGATATGAAGATAGTTGGCAGGACAAATTCCTAAAATGTCTGTGCATCAGATTCTACTAAGATGCATGGCTAACATGAAAGTCACTGTTAGTGGGTAGTTATGGCATATCATTTAGTCTACTTAGTATCTTTCCCAGTACAAAACTCCAAATCTGATTGTGCTGCCAAATTGCTAGATCCTTCAAGTAATCCTAGTTTTAATCGTAGACCTCATCTTACAGACTGCATTATCAATTGCTTTTCTAATTTTCATACAGCAAGATCCTCGCACACTTTTTTATAAGTTACTAAATTAAAATTGTTATACTTACCATTTATCCTGTCATGGTTAAACTGTATTTTGTCGAATGTTGCTTCTTCAACAAATGTTGGGGTGTGGTTTAATGATGGTACAGATAGCAGAGCAGAGGAAATGTCAATGGTATGTAATGTCCAGACAGATAAATGGGATTGGAGGGGTAAGGTTGTGTGTTTGTGAGTTGGGGTTTGAGTCAGAGATGAGTGAAGGATAAGCATTGTATGTTTGTGTGTGAGTATTTTTGGGTCAGGTTAATGGGTGGAATTAGTGGTTGTGTTTGTGAATGTAGGTTCAAGTGTCTCTTGTGAAGTGATAGTGTTATGGGAGGGTTTTTATGAAGGTACGCTGTAGGGTTTGGGTTAGTATCCATTTCTTATGTGGTACGGGGGGGGGTAAAGCCCCCCCTTCCTTTTTATTAACTTGTAATAACCCTAACTCTAATGATGTCCTTCCCTCAAACCTAACCCTATACCTTACCTTCATAAAAACCTTCCTGTAACACTGCTACTATTCAGATGAATTTGAGGTAAATGTTATGGGGGGGGGTGGAGAGGAAATAGCTTTCCTTACTCAATATTTAATACAATATTTTTTGGCATTGTATACGTTTTGAACTTTTTTGTAGGTATTTTCAATTCAACATTATATTTTGATCAATATCAATATCAATATATAGTTTGAGCAATGTTTCGCTGTAATGGAAAATAGTTCTGATAGCATGAGAACATATATATATATTTCTATCTATAAACTTTTTTAAAAATGTCAACATTTGATGCAACATCACACTTGTTTCTTCTAGTCATGTCAAGTTCATCAAATTTTGCAGCCTTCATGTCTTCCCAGTTTTTGCCCAGTGAGAGTGGCTGATCATTATTTTCTTCATAAAAACCTTGATATATTTTAGATGGGCTATAATGTCTTTATCCAATAGTTACTGTAGAGGAACCATTGTCTTCTGGATAATCATTTTCATTAAAAAGCGTACTTCAGTAGATTTTCATCTGTTCATAGATTATAAGGCATATCAATTTGAAATGTAACCATGTTCCTAGAGGTCGGGTAACAATCTGTGCACTCGGACACTTTACATATATATTTTTTATTGAGGATTCAATAGATACCAAGGATATATTAAGTCTTGTCTCTTTATAATTAATTTTTAATATACACCTTGATATGATGAGATACTTTAATTATATCAACATAGGTGAACAAAACTGCCTTCCAACCTGCTGTAAATAGAACAGTCCCCAGGATTCAGCAAGCAGCTGTGCAGGAATAAGTTATTTCTGCACAGCAGGGACTGTTCCTGTTCAGCACAGCAGTGCACCATGCATATTTATGAAGGCGCACTGCCATGCTCTAAAACAGACATGGTTCCATGTACGAGCGCAGATGGGGTGTCTGAGAGCAGAGCTCTCACAATACACACACCCCCTGCACTCCAGAATTGACTTTCAGCAAATAAAAAGGAGCGAGAAGAATGCTTGCAACACCACAGCCCATCAGGAAAACAAAAAATATATGTGGTCAAAAGCAAAAGGGACAATTTTCCCTACCAAGCATACCTCTCAAGTGTACAGATTTTTGCGGAATGCCCAGATGTTTCCCTCATATTTATGGTGTGTTCCCCCTAAAATGTGTACTTTTCTGGCAAATAGTTGAGGATTGAAGTCATTAAATAATGACAAAACATTTGAGTTTAAGACTCCACACATCCATCAGAAAATTCACGCTAATGTAAAACCTATTATTATATCAACTTTTTAAGTCTGTAAGAGCAATATTTAAAATCTGCCCCTGTTTGTCCCCCCATCATTGTAGGCTTTGTCCAAATATTTTGCTCTAAGAGGTTGAGAGGTATGCTACCAAGCCAAAAGTTATTAGGATAACACAGGCAGCATAAGCACATAGTGCACACCTCCCAACCCGTCAGAGTAAGAAATGTGGACAAAGCCAAAAGGAACAATTGCCCCATAAAGCAGAAAGCTGATAAAATAACAGTTTTTGCATTAGCAGGGATATTCTGAAGGGTATAGATAAAATAACATAACAAAACTTTTTTTCTTTATAAATGCGATAAAGTTTAAGCATAGCTGTGTGTGTATGCCCATTACGTAGCTACGCTTAGTCCAGCTTAAACAGCGCAAGAAGTTAAATATCAAGAGACATCCAACATAAGTAGTGTTGCAATAGCATAGTGGTTATAGCGTATGCTTTACAAGTAGACATTCCCAGTTTGATCCCCACTATAACCAATTCACATTTTACATGTGAAAGCAGTACATAAACATTTTTTTAGTATTACCTACTAAATAACATATATTTGTTAACCAGAGTACTGCATTTTGTCCAGATGTGAGGTATCAGTTTAATAAAGTTGTGAAATCCCCATATAAACACAAGTGCCCCTTCCAGTATAGTCCCTCATGAATAAAAGTAATGAAAGCAAATTGGGGGATGTCAGGAATAGTAAACAAAGTTATAATATGTAATGAATGATGAATCAATGCCATACTGCAGATAGTCTATAAAATGAAAAATAAGCAACGCTAAGCATTGCACAGCTCTGCTTACCAGGTGTAAGCATTGTGTTAATATGACTGCTAAACAATGAGTAGCCCAGCTAAGTAGATTTGCCCATTGGTAAGCAGTGCTAAACCTGTCCCTTTAAGCAATGCCAACCTTCGCTAAGCAGGTTTGCCCATAGCTTAGCTTAGCTCAGCATATTCAAAACCTTCCAATCATGGCAAAGGGTAGGCAATAAGCTGTATTTAAACCCCAACAGGTGGGAATACAGCTCATAACTGGTTGCAGCTTCCCACTGTAGGCAGGATGGGTGGAGTTGGAGAGGGATTGCACTTCCGGGTGCAATGCTTGGGCATACAGGAGTCCAAGGTCATGGTAGGGCCCCTGGTATAAATCCATGATGAGAAACTGCTGCAGGGCCAGTACCAGGGATCCCAATATAAAGCAGAAGCCTGGGACCATTTCGCCAGTGATCTCACCAGTGCCACTGGTATCCCTTGGACTGGTGAGCAGGTCAGGCATCACTATGCTGACTTGAAGTGGAGAAAGAGGGAGGTCTTGGATGAGTGGGTCCAAGAAGCAAGGCAGAGGTGTGATGTCCCAGCAGTGTGTAAGTAGTCATACCATTACTGTTTACTAAAGTTCAGCATGTGTATGTGATGGATAGGTATCTCTAAATATGTCTCTATTTCCTTTACAGCTACAGCTGAGCAGGCTGTGAATCAAGAAGTCCATGCAGGTAGGCTGCAAAGGCTGCATTGTGATGCTGGTAAGTAACAATCCTGCTTGTAGTAGTCATACCAAATAAATATAAAGTAGTAGAAAGTCATCTGGCAGTATGAAAATTGTTGTATGGGTTGTACTGAATAAACCAGACAATATGACAGTAATACTCCCATATAGGTCATATTTAAATAAAACTGCAACTGCCTGGAAATAAAGTTCTAAATCCTGGAATGGTTGCGTTAACTCTGATATTGTATGTTATTTATTGTTGCATTCTCTGAATAGTAATGTTGTATTAACCACTGTTACCCACACTGTGCTACATAAAAAATGTCTAGGAATGTCTGTATAAGACTGTTGTAAGTACAAGATCAGATTGTACAACCAAGAGAGACTTAGACAGAAAACACTGAAGAGGTAGACAGCAATATCCAAATAGCACACTCTACTGTGACTTAAATTGTTGTAATTTTAGCAGACACAGGCATGGATTGAATCCTGGGAGTGGTAGTAAGCTGTATGCATAATCATACCTCTCAACTGTACAGATTTTTCAGAAAGTCCAGATAACTGGCTCATATTTTCTGCCTGTTCCTCTGTCCCCCTGACAAATCAGTGGGATGATCTCAAAATTGTAGTCACAAAATAATGACATACATTTGATTTTCAGACCTCAAAACCTTCAGAAAATATATATTAAAACAAATGCAACTCTCCAAGTTTATGACAATATTCAAAACATGTCCCTATTTGTACCCCATGTTGCCAAGCTTTGTCCAGAGTGCATGCATTAAGAGATTCAGAGGTATGTGCATAATATTAACTGGAATCTGTGAGTATGTTTAAAAACAGTCAGGTAGTGTTAACAAACATTCTCTCCACAGGTCTGTTAGATAAGAAAAATGTGCCTGCCAATAAAGATTTAAATCCTGGACTGGTAGCATTTACTCTGGTATAGTATGGCTTGACATATAGCATTCAGTAACATCTGATATCCGAATATTACTGTTGTGTCAACCACTGTTTCTCACATTGTACTACATAAAAATAGGTGTAGGAATCTCTGTGTAAGACTTGTAATTACAAGGTCAGATTGTACAACCAAGAGAGACTTAGACAGAAAACACTAAGGAGATAAACATCAATATCCAAATAGCACACTCTACTGTGACTTAAATTCTTGGATTTTTAGCAGGTACAGCCATGGTTCGAATCCTGGGAGTGGTAGTAAACTGTATACATAATCATACCTCTCAACTGTACAGATTTTTCAGAATGTCCAGATAATTGGTTAATATTTTCTGTCTCTTCCTCTGTCCCCCTGGCAAATCAGTGGGATGACCTCAGAACTGTAGTCATGAAATAATGACATACATTTGATTTTCAGACCTCAAAACCTTCAGAAAATGTATATTAAAACAAATCATATCACTCATGCAACTCTCCAAGTTTATGACAGCAATATTCAAAACATGTCCCTATTTGTACCACCATGTTATCAATCTTTGTCCAGAGTGTCTGCATTAAGAGATTCAGAGGTATGTGCATAACATTAACTGGAATCTGGGAATATGTGAAGAAACAGTTAGGTAGTGTTAACAAGCATTCCCTCCATAAGTCTATCAGATAAGGGTTTAGCTATAAGACAGTTGAAGTATACAATGTGTACAAACATACCACTGCCCAAACCAAGGCCATAGGCTATTGTAATAATATCTGTACCTTAATGACTAGAGCAATGATCATTAAAGTTGTGAGTGCTACAAGGATATATAAGTTAATTGACATCTCTCTCTCCCCCCACCGTGTCTGCAACAATAATCTAAATACACAAATCATTGGGTATGTTTACACCAAAGCTACTGTTGGGACATATGTCCTATTGTTCAATAAATACTGAAATGGGTTTCTATTAATGTTCCATGTTGAAATACTATCACCGGTGGCCTGTTGCTATCAGTGTAACCTGCATGCCATTGTAATGGTCACTGTGGTTCCATATATGCATGTGTTCTGTTTGCTATGCAACTGTTCCTGATTTGGTATTTTGGGTTAATGGAAATATCTATGCAAACATCTATGCATGCTGTTATAACTAATCCTGGATTGTGTTGACTAGTACTAACCCACATATGTTTTAAAACTGCAACACCTTAGCACATATGGGAAGGCCAATCCCAGTGGACCCACCTGTCCTACCTCATCTGGTCATGACACTAGGCCCCAGAATGCCTGAGACCCACCTTGGGACCTCCTCATCTGCTGTTTCTGCACCACCTTCGGGTGAAACCATGTCAGGTGATGGGGCTTGTCCCTGCTTGGGAGTGGGCATGGACAGGATCCTGTCACCCGAAATCAGGTCCAAGGATTGGTGCATAACAAGCTCCAAAGGGAGTTTGGAGATCTGCTACACCAGCATGAGGGCTGCATGGTGCATTTAGAGGGTCAGCCTGCCCCTTCTGCTCACCCCACAGCACAGCCACCTTCGGGGCCATGATGGTGCAGTCGTGACTGCCCATGGGTGAGGACCTCAGTCCAACTGTTTCTATTTGGGGGCT
>NC_056733.1:1290301759-1290321759 GCF_019279795.1 Protopterus annectens | reverse complement strand
CAGGAAGGAAGGGTAGTTATGGTAGTGGGAAGGTTGTTCCAGAACTTGGATATAGCACAGGAAAATAGTGCTTCACCTGTTGAGTTTTTGGCTTTGGTGACCTGGAGTGGATTTTTGTTGCAGGAGCGTAGTGGTCTGAAGAGTGGTAGGGTTGGAGAATAGTATGGAGTGATGGGATTCGGAGAGGGTTGTTTACTAGTTTATCAGAAAGGTGAGTTGAGTTTGGTGTAGGATATGAGGGAGTTCAAGCCAGTCAAGGTCTCTAAGGGAGACACAGTGGTGGTTGTGGTAAGATGCACCAGTGGCAAATTTTACGATTTTATTCTAGCAGGCTTTGAGTTGGTGTTGGTCTGACTGTCGAAGATTTGTAAGTATTGGTGATGCATAGACTAGGGTGGAGATTAGTTGAATATTGGCGACAGAGATTCTTGCTGGTTTGGTGAGGTATTGACAGCTTCTATTTAAGGCACCCAGTCTTTTGTGAAATTTTTTATTGTTAGTGATATGTGGGTGTCAAATTTGAGATTATTGTCTATCTGTACACCAGGTAGTTTTGTGTGGGCTGTTGGTGAAATTGAGGTATTATCCTTGGCTTGAATAGTGAAATGTGGGGTGCTTGGGGTAGATTTGGAGGACTAGAAGATGAGAAGTTTGGTTTTATTTGGATTGAGGAAAAGCTGGACATTAGATAGCCAGCTTTCAACTGAAGAGAAAGATTATTGGGTGATCTGTTGGAGTTTTGTTAGAGTTGGGGCTGAGCAGATGAGGGTGGAATCATCTGCGTACTGTATGAGGGAGGCATGTTTGGTGGCAGTGTGCAGGTTATTGGTGAAAAGGGAGGAAAGTAGGGGGCCAAGGATGGAGCCTTGGGGAACCCTGAGAGTAACAGGGAGAAGAGTGGATAGATTGTTGTCCCAGATGACTCATTGCTGGTGGCCTTGTAGATAGCTGCAGAACCAGTTTGCGGCTGGTGTAGAGAAAGAGAGGAAAAATAGAGAAGAGAGTAGTAGATTGTGTGACACAATGTCAAAGGCTTTAGATAGATCCAGAAGTACAGCAGTGGAGAGGAGGCAATTGTTTTTGTGATGGAGGATAGTGTTGGTGAAGGAGAGGAGAGCATTTGTTGTGCTGTGCTATGGTCTGAAACCATGCTGGGTACTGGACAGGAGGTTATTGTTAAGGAGGAATTTGGAGACTTGTGAGTTGATGCATTTTTTGAGTATCTTCGAGAGGGGGGAGAGGATGGCAATTGTGCAGTAGTTGGGGAGGTCAGTGGAGGGGCCACCTTTGTGGAGGGGGAATGATGTGTGATATTTTCCATAGCATGGGTACATAGGATTCAGATATGGAGCGGTTGATTAATATGGAAATAGGATAAGCTAGGACATCAGCTGCTATCTTTAGGTATTCACCGGGCAGGTAGTCTGCTAGTTTTGTGGGGTTTAGTTTTGTCAGAAGTCTTTTTATGTAAGAGGTGGGTACTGTGGAGAGAAAGAAGGTAGGGAAGGGTGGTTTTGGGTTGGATGAGGGGGGAATTAGTGTAGGGAAATGATTTTTTGTTAGGGTAGCACAGATTCTGTGAAGTGTTTATTGAAGGAATCAGCAATGCTACTGGTGGAAAGAGGGGTGGTTAGTAGGTGGGTTCTTAGTTTTCATGGGCAGAGTATAGAATTAATTGTGGACCAGAATTGCTTGGGGTTGTTTTTGGAGGAGTTTAGGGACGTCTGATAGAAAAGGGCTTTGTCTGCTTTTACTTGCTTTTTGACCTTGTTACATAGTGCAAGGAAGAGTTGCCTATCTGAGAGGTTTCTAGTTATGCGCCAGCATTTCCATGTTTTATCCCTGGTTTTCATAAGGCCCCTGGTGTTGTTTTGTAGCCAGGAGGAGGTCTTAGTTCTATTTCTGGTGTTTCTCAAGGGGGCATGAGAGTTAAGGATGTTGAGGAAGGTACTGTTAAAGAAATGGACTGCTTTGTTTAGGTTGAGGTACTTTAGAGGTAACCAGTTCACATTCTGGAGGGAGAAGGTGAAGGAGTTGGGGTTAAAATTTGCTTTCTTGCGAATAAGTCTGTGGATAATGGGTTTGCAATCATTAATGTGATTTTTAGTAGGAAGGTTGGGGAAATGGTAATTGATGAAGTCAGGTAAACAGCCTGCTAGGTAAGTGTGAGGGGCTTTGTTAACTAAGACCCAGTCAAGAATGGTGTGGTTAATGGTGTTTTTATTGATCCTAGTGGGGGGGGGGGGTTGTATTAGCTGAGAGAAACCATGGAGATTTAGGTAGAGGGCTGGGTGGTTGCAGGATAGCCAATTGATGTTAAAGTCCCCGAGGATGATAGTTTCTTGGGGTAGGGAGAGATTGGCCCAGTCTAGTAGGTTTTCAAGGGGAGGTATATTTTGGCCTGGTGGGAAATAGCACCCTATAATGTTGATTGATTTTTTAGGGTTTAATTTGAGGGTGGTATAAAGTATTTCTTCCTTGTCAAACTGCGGAGCTGATTTGTTGAGAATTTGGATATTGAGGTGGTGTTTGTACAACAGTAATCATACAATCTCCAGTAGTTTTCCAGCACAGTAAAGGCCACCTCTAATGTAATAAATGAACTGTTTATTAATCCAATAAAAGGCAAAAAACAAATGAAACAGCAAATGGACTAAGCGCTTTCATTTCCTAGCACGGAAACATCATCAGAGTCAGCAACAAAATTTGCGCTATTACTTTAATTAGACCCAACACCTTCAATCAGTATTGAAGGACTGGTGGATTGTTTGACTGTTTAATTGTTTAACTGATTGAAGGTGTTGGGTCTATTTAAACTAATGCTGTGAATTTTGTTGCTAACTCTGATGATGTTTCTGTGCTAGGAAATGAAAGCGCTTAGTCCGTTTTCTGTTTTGTTTGTTTTTTGCTTTTTATTGGATTAATAAACAGTTCATTTATTACATAAGAGGTGGCCTTTATTGTGCTGGAAAACTACTGGAGATTGTATGATTATTGGTGTTTATATACTTCAGTCGTTCCACTTGGATTACTTGTTGTTTTTGGATTGGTGGAATGGTGTTTTCCAGGAATCAAGGTGCCTCGCAAAGAAGTAATTTGGAGTTACAAACGCCTTCTTGTTTGAACAGCAATGGTGAAGTTGGGGCTAGCAGGACATTACTTGGAGATTTACAAAGCCTGCTTAGCCTCTATTCGCAGAACGATGTGCTGGCGGAAGAAGGAGCTATACCTTTTGAGCAGGGCCATGGTAGTAATGCTGTAGTACAGGCCGACGAACGAGAGAAAGGAAGGGAGCCTGTGAACCAGAGCAATGCCCCTGGGAGTACCTCAGCAGGGGAAAGAACTTACAATCGAGAGAGGCAAATACATGGTATGGACAATGACAGTACAGGGTGGGGACATTATTTGGAATTACAAATGAGTCAGTGGCTTAATAGAAAAGAATTTGTGATTTCTGACCCAACACCTATACAGGACAACAAAACATATTCAGGTATGTGTAAAAAACTTAAAAGACAAAATGTTTAAATATAGGGGGCTTATGGCTGATAATAGTTATTTATGTGAATGTTTGAGGCACGAGATTGTGCCTAAAGGACTTCGTATCAACAGATTTCCTAACAATGTAAATGTGGATACAGAGTTTTTTAAAGAATTAACAAAAGTTTTTAACAAATGTGGTTTAAATGTGGTAAAGCTTATTATTAAAAATAATGAAAATTGTTTGCAGGTGCTGGCTAATGAAATAAATATTTTAAGTGAAAAAATACAAAGAGATTTGCTTTTTGGGGTGGAGGGGATGAAAAAGAAATATGCATACATATTTAAGGATGTGGAGACTTATGAAAGAAATAATTGGAAATAGAAAATTGGTAAGTTAGAAAGGGATTTAACAGAATATAAGAAAGGAATAGCATACATCATTAAGGGGAAGGAACATAGGAGAAGTGAGAAAAGAGATATGGGGTATGTGTGGTATGAAGATAGGGGTGACAGCGATGTGACGGACATATCTATTGGGGATGTCCCTTTAGGACTGAATGTACCGAGGAGATCAGAGAGAATAAGGAATTTGGTAGTACAACCCTCGTATGCACAGATGACATCAAGAGGTATGGGGAGACAAGGGAGGGATCAACAGGGTATGCATTGGGACAATCAGAGGAACCCTGTACAACCTGTGTACTCACCCAGGAAGCAATGGGAGAGGAGATAAATAGTGGTGATACAGAACTTGAGGGTATTGTAAAGAGAGGTTGTATATATGAGAAAGACAACCTTAACATTTAAAACCAAGACACACTCCTCCAAAGGCAGGAGACCTGTCTGTTGGACCCCAGCTATAAATAAGCTGTACAACAGAAGGAGGAAGCTACTACATGATAGAGCAAAATCCCCGAAAGGGAAGGCAACTCTGATCAGTACTAGAAAGAAACTACGATCCCTCATGAAATCATCTAAGGCTAGCTTCGAAAGAAAAATTGCACAGGACGCTAAAGATAATCACAAGGCTTTCTTTAGTTATGCCAGAAACCTGGGTGGAAACTCCCAGATATGCTCTGAGTTAGTGCAAAATGACAAAAAATACACTGAACCCACAGACATTGCCAACATTCTGACAGACAGGTTCAGTGCAACTCCCCCCCCCCCAAATGAGCAAAGGACTATCCCAACAGAGTGAAGCCTTCCTGACATCACAGATGCACAGGTGAGAGCTGCCCTCTCCAAAGCAAAAAACACAGCATCAATGGGACCGGACGGTATCCTGGACTGCATTTTACATGAGCTCCAAGAAGAACTGAACCCTCACTTAAAATCACTGTTCAGTCTCAGCCTTACTACAGGATATGTACCCAAAGAATGGCATACAGCAACAGTGGTCCCACTCCATAAAGGTGGTGCCACAACAGACCCTGGAAACTATCGCCCTATAAGCCTAACCAGCCTGGTCTGCAAAGCTATGGAGCGTATCATCATGGAACTCATAAACAAAGACATTGGGAACTTCCAAACACTGGATCCTACCCAATTCAGCTTTGTTAAGGGCAGATTTTTCCTCTTGAACCTGGTCAATTTCTTTGAAACAGTCACCAAGGCCATAGACGAAGGGAAGGTAGTCCACACAGCCTACCTTGACCTTGCAAAAGCCATCAACACAATACCCCACTCGGGCATCATAAATAAGCTCACCAGCATAAATATCAACCCCTATGTCACAAGATGGGTTGCAAACTGGCTTAGGGATAGAACCCACATGGTCAGAATTGCAGGTGCCATGTCAGACTGTAAACCAGTTACAAGTGGCGTCCCACAAGGCTCAGTCCTGGGACCTCTCTTGTTCGATATATATTTCTCTGAGGTACAGGCTAACACAGGATGACTATGGCTGACAAAGTTTGCAGATGACTGCAAACTGGGGGCCATAATCGACTCACCGGCTGACACAAGCATCCTCCAAAAAGGTCTCACAGAGATGGATAACTGGTGCCAGAGCCATGGCCTAAAGCTAAATGCCAAAAAGTGCATAGTCATCCCCTTTGGGAAAAACAAAGTGCCCACAAATTACCACATAGGTGGTAATCCATTAAGTATGGAAGAAGTAATTAGGGATTTGGGGACCCAAGTAGATTGCAATCTCTCCTTTGACAATCATATTGCCAAAGTGGTTAGAAAGACATTCTATATAGCCCACCTTATCACAAAGGGGTTCACATCTAGATCAAGAGAGGTTATTGTGGCCCTCTACTCATCACTCATCAGGCCCATAATTGAATACAATGCCCCATTTGGGATGTACCTTACCCGACACCTGCTACAACTAGAAAAACCCCAAAAGTACCTCACCAAGAGGATCAAGGTCTCAAACAGATGCCCTACGCAGTTAGGCTAAAGAAACTCCTGCTCTACTCAGTTGCTTACTGCCTACTCAGAGATGATCTGTGCCTGACATATAAACCCATGTCCAACTCAGAATTAATGGACATGCTCCACCTCAAGAAATCCAAATCCATCAGAACTACACGCTCCAGTGACTTAAACCTCAGCACAAAAATAAATAGAACATGCTGGAGGGACAGATTCATATCCCAGAGGCTCCCCTCACTCTGGAACAAAATCCCAATCCATGTCAGACAGAGCCCCTCAATGACCCTCTTCAAGAAGAATCTTGACGTTTGGATGGGAGATTGTAAATTTACCCCTGGGATCTCTTCTGTGTTACTGCTAGACAGAGGCACGGTAAACTAACCTTAAATGGGCTATCTTCTGTGACCTACTATACAGAGGCACAGTCAACTAATCTAAGAAGGGTGGCGAAAGCCAAACACACTCTGGCTAGGCTTGTAAATGCCTTAGGGCAGATACCCTAGTATCAACCTATGAACCTATGAACCTATAATTATGCAGAAGTAGATATGGACGATAGATATTTCCAGTTATTTAAACAAGGTTTTAAATTTGTTCCAACAAGGAGAGGTAATTTGGCCAATACTTTCTAAAATGTTCATAAGGAATTTGAATTTAGCTACTATTTTTGAAGGGAAAGGAGCTGGGTGTGAAATATTTAAAAAGAAGAGTATTATGAACCCCCACTTTGGTACCGGACTTACTTAATTTAGAAACCATTGTGAGTAACAAAATAAAAAAGTATTATAGGAATAGAAAGAAATGGTATTCAAACAATATTAGTCCAGAAGAGAGGGATGTTTTGAAGGAGATTATCAATAATCATGAAATAAGAATTATGAAACCAGACAAAGGGGGAGGGGTGGTTATTATGCAGACATGGGAGTATATAGGGAAGATGCTTAGTGTTTTAAGTGTGGAAGGAAGATACAGTTTGGTGTCCCGAAATGACATGAATATAGCCTATCGTAAGATTGACATGATTCTGGAGGACAATTTGTTGCAAGGGGCTATTGACGAAACACTGTATGATTTTTTAAGAATGCCCAAAATATTTATTTCCAGCATATTCGGGATCTCTAAGACACACAAAAATCCCTTGGACCCACCTATGAGACCTATTGTCTCATCAGGTGGGTCCAAGATAGAGTCTTTTGTTATATATGTGGACAAAAAGTTAAAACCATATCAAAAACCATATCCACATATTCTAGTGGATTCTTGGGACTTTCTGACAAAAATGGGGAAATTAACATATGACATGGAATTAATTTTATAACAGTGGATGCTAATGATTTGTTTTCTGTTATTCCGCACGAGTTGGGATTAAGATGGTTGGAAGACATAACGTTGGAATTTGGTTTTTTGGAAGGTAGTGATTTTAATTTGGTGCTGCGGTGGTGGTGCTGTGCTAGCATTGTCGCCTCACAGTTAGACGTTGCCCGTTCGATTCTCAGTTAGAGCGTCTTCTGTGTGGCGACATGCGTGAATGGGCATTCCTTCGTTGAAGGTTGTGTGTTAGGCCCAGCAAGCCAGCACAACAAAATCTACTACCAATCATTAGCAGACCGGAGTTCCACTGTGGCGACCCTAACTGGGAAAAGCCGAAAGAAACAAACAAACTTGAGAGTGTGGAATTAGTTATGAAAAACAATTTGATATAATTCCAAGGAGAGATATGCCACCAGATTGATGGTATACCTATGGGTGCAGCTTGTGCCCCTATAGTGGCAAATATAATCCTTTTGTACTGGGAGAAACATTATGTGTTTGATTCCACATATAAACAGTATATAAAAGCTTATTTTAGATTCCTGGATGACATATGCCTGGTTTGGAAGGGACCAAGGCATGAAATTGATAGTTTTATTGAGTATATTGGTCAAACTATGGATTTTTTAAACTTTAAACATGAAATATGGGAGAAGTATGTTCATTTTTTAGATGTTACTATAATGAAAGATGTTGAGAACAAAAAATTTAAATCTAAACTATATAGAAAGGAGTGTTTTTCAAATTCTTATCTCCACTATAATAGTAGCCATCCTATTAACCAGAAGTGGAACATTAAAGCTCAGATGATTAGGGCGATAAGAATGATGTCTGAAGAGGAGGATGTGAAGACAGAGCTTGAATATATACAGAGTTTGTTTGTTGAGAGGGACTATCCTGTAGAAATTATAGTCAAAATTAAGCAGGAAGTGTTGGGGGGGGGTGGAATAAGAAATATGTACCATTACTGAAATGTGGGCATGTGCATGGTGTTGAAGAGTTAGAAAATGAGTTAGAGAAAGAGAAAAGGGATGTATATATAGTATTGACATTTAATGAGGACACTAAGGGTATTAAGAATATTATACATAGAAATTGGACTTTATTTTCGTCCATGCCCGATAGTATCAAGATATTTTCTAACAAATTAAAATTTGGATATAAGAAAAATAAATGTTTGAAAGAAATATTTGAGAGGGAGCAGACGATGGTAAGTAACAAGAAGAAGGTGGGCACGTATAAATGTGGTAGATTCCCACAATGCCCATTTGTGTACAATCAGGAGGTTTTGAATATAGAATATATGACATTTTACCCTAGGGGATATTGCAATTGTCAGACCATGGGTATAGTATATTTGGCTAAATGCACATGTAGTGCATACTATGTGGGTAAGACGGAGTGGAGTTTGAAGCAAAGAATATACAAGCACATATACGACATTAATAGGAAAAGGGAAACTAATGCACTCTTTAGACATACACTAGTGTGCCCACAGGCAGATTTTAAATTTTGGGTCATTGAGCAGGTGGGTAGAAATGAAAGGGGTGGAAATTGGGAAGTACAATTAGAGTTAAGGGAACTTATTTGGCAATTGCAGTTGGATGTATGTAACCCACAAGGGCTCAATGATCATATTTCACTTATGCTAGCACTAAAAATGAGAGCAAACAAGTATTGAAGTTTAATAAAAGTCTAAGAGATATTTATTTATTTAATAACTACTGATGTAGAAAATGAAATGTTTTTTAAGTTTTACATAAAATGTGTTTTAACATGTGTTTATATACGGAAATGTATATATGCATAAACAACATTAACAGAGACATTTTTTATAACAATACATTTTTTATATATGTTTTTAACATATATAAATTTTAGGTATGATATTTATGAATTTAAACATATAAAATGTATTGGTGGATTGTTTGTTTAATTGTTTAACTGATTGAAGGTGTTGGGTCTATTTAAACTAATGGCGTGAATTTTGTTGCTGACTCTGATAATGTTTCCGTGCTAAGAAATGAAAGCGCTTAGTCCGTTTGCTGTTTTGTTTGTTTTTTGCCTTTTATTGGATTAATAAACAGTTAATTTATTACATTAGAGGTGGCCTTTATTGTGCTGGAAAACTACTGGAGATTGTATGATTATTGGTGTTTATATACTTCAGTCGTTCCACTTGGATTACTAGTTTGTACAACAGTGCCACACCTCTTCCTTTTCTGGATAGTCTGTCCTTACAGAGGATGTTGTATCCAGGTGGGAGTATCTCTTCACTTTTGATGTGAAGTTTGAGCCATGATTCGGTTAGGATAAGGATGTCAGGGGAGTAGAGGTTTATGTAGGCATGGAGGTCTTGGATTTTATTACAGATGCTTCTGATGTTGAGACATAATGAGGAGGTCATTTGGTTTTTGTTGCTTGTGATTTGGGTGATGGGGGAGTTGGTTGGAAGGGGGTTTGTGTAGATATCGGTGATTGTGGGGCAAGGGTTGAGGTGCACATCTCCACTGAGAGCAAGTTTAGAGAGAGTGTTGAGAATATGTTTTATATATGCAGTAAAAAATTAGTTGTATTTTATGGAAATGTTGTGTTCAAATGTGGTGGGGGTTTGGTAATTGAGTAGTTGTACTGGGAAGAGGACGTTTGTGGTTGTGGTAATGATATTAAGCAGTGGGTGTTTGAGGGGAGTTGATGTGAGAGTGCAGTGGAAATTGTTGGGGGTTATCACTGTAGCTGTTTGGTAGGATGTAATGTAGGCTAGAATAGTGCAGGTGAGGATTACAGCAGTATTACTTAGTGGCAATTTTGCTTTGGGTTAGGATGTGAGATTAAGCAGGTTGGTGGATAATAACCAAGTTATTATATACACAAATTACAGTGCAACCAAAAATTGCAATATTAATACCATATTACATCAAAAAGCATGAAAATCAGTTTCTGTCAGCCGATCGACTATACAATATAGTGATAAGATTTGTATTGGTCCCAGGTAATCACCACCTATATGTCCCCTATTTAGATTATATATAAACAAAATTAAATAAAGATGAGTATGTGCTAATCAAGAATATGATAGGGACACCTAATGTAAACTAAAATATAATAACAAAATGTCTGGTCCAACTGTATAACTCAAAAACCCATGCCCCAAATCACCATCAAGATGGAACCACGAAGTAGGCCTGCCTATTACTATCCTAGATGTTGAGAACAATTTCACACAAACAATGATTATGAAAATCAAAAAAGAATAACATATATAGCACAGATAGTTCTAGTCACACAAATCTAATTCTAGAAGGCAACAACTATTGCAATTTCAATATAACATAGATTCACTAGTAAATAGGGCTTATTAAACACATAGATATTGTTGACAATAGTGAAAAACAGATGTATGAAGTCATTGCCTTGAAAATTTACAACAATGTTCCTTTAAGTAACAATTACAAAAACTTGCATGAATGTAGGAATAGCAAAATCACATTAATCAGACCCAACCAAAAAAATAATAAATAAACTAAAATAAAAATGTATTCACTTGGTCTGACCTTTCACAAAGGGAGGCCTAACCCCCCCAGGGGTATTGATAATCTGGGCCGCTACGGAATAAACCTTAAGTATGACATTCCTGAACAAAGTTAAATACACATTAAATGCAAGGTGCTGTGAGTCACATTCATTTCCCTTAGAATGATAAACAATATGGAAAAAAATTGTCCAAAAAGTGTCCTTACTGAAATGAAAAATAGTCAGCGATATAAAAGGCTGACCCAAAAAATATCTGTTAAGGACAATCAAATATAACAAATTAGTTGTAATAAACATCAAACTGAAGACCGCCAGTTGTATGATTTATAAATTGTCCGCTTTGATAAACAGTAGAAACACACAATGCCTGAAATGATCTGAGTGGTTAGTCCAAAAAGTTAAAGATGGCCGTTATACAACATGATCCTATAATCATGCAGGCAATGTCACAAAATTCGCAAACAAATGTAGCCCAGCACACATTCCCTGATTCCCAAACCAAAGGATATCCATGTCGAAAGTTTAAATCGGAAAATATATTAGGAACCAACAGGAAGACGTACGTTCATTTGCAAACCTGAGATATTGGATCCAGTATCAAACTGCAGTTTTAAGCAGCACCTAGCTGCAAGAGTTATAAATCATCCTCTTGCAAAAACACATGCAGTCCTTTATGATGGCTCCATATTAATTTAACATTCATGGAGCACAAATCCTTGATAAGAATAGTAAGCGAAATGATCCATATAGTACTGAAGCTCAAATGAACAATACCTAATTGTAAAAATAAATGTCTCACTTTGTTAGTAGTCATAAAATAAATACAATAATGTATCCGACCTCTGTAAATGGAAAAATGTGTAGGCCCTTTGATAAGAAATGTAAGATTGTAATTTTTATAGTGACAGCTGTTAACATTGCCATGCCTTTCAGAGCAGTAACTCCACAGAGCATGTCCAGCCTTTTGTTTACAGTTGCAGTCAGAACATCTGCAGACCTTTGCTTTTTAGGTTTTATATCTTTATTTATTTATTTTTATTATTTTACATTTGTTAACCGGGGGTGTCTGACTGAGCCGAAAAGGCCCTTTTTCAGCAGAGGCCCAGGGAATAAAGCTCCACAAAGAAAAATTACAGACACATTTAGTTATTTAGACATAATCAGTATACACACAAATTACAAGAGACATGTTTTTACAGTAGTATGTGGCACATAAACAGTTACAGTGGAGAGAACACTATGCCCCTAACACCCCCCCCAATGTGGAAGGCTGTGCCTCCCTCACCCCTCCAACTTCATATTTTCACTCCAGGGTCACACAGTAGTGGGGCAGGTGCTATATTCCATTTTCAACCAAATGGAATTCGACCAAATAGGTTTTCAGTGAAATGCATTTTCGGTGAAGTGAACTGCCTGAAATCATTTTCGACCAAATGGAATTCAACCAAAAGCAGTAGACCCATAAGTATATATGTTTTTGCTGCCACCCACCTTTTGTAATTCTGTTTTTAACCCAGTGTATCTGTTGCTGCCTGCCCCTTATGATAATTTAATACTCCTCCCCCATAAAATGTCTTACAAGGGCATATAACAGTGTTTTCCATACACTGACCTCTGGACTGTACAAGGTCACACACATTTTGTCCAGCTGTAGCCCTCATATATATGGACCCTACCCCACAATTTGTGTGGGAGTCCACAACATCACTGGAATGATAGCAGGAATGCCAGCACTAAATAATGATAGGCCATTACCTAATAACCTCTTACTGCATGACATCTGGACAAAGCCTGGTATATATGTGGAGGACATTGGCTGGAACACAGGGCCATATTTGCAATATTGCTGTTATACACTGTGAAAGTTGCTGGTGTTACAGGATTGGTTGCAACACATGCTTACATAGGAATATGAAGTCAGAAACACAAATGGATGTTGCCATGTACTGATAGCAATCAACGGAGAAAATGTCACCGATATGTCAGAGACAAGACCTGTGTGGTGAACAGACAAAACATAACTGACCATCATGTAGCTAGGCCCACAGTTGAGAGCTATACAGACAGACTGCATTCCATGCAAAGCTAACATGTGCACACAAACCCTGTAAAACTAGCAGTATTCAATGCATATAACAGCAATGCTCACACTGTCTGCAGGTCTGGAACCTTATACAAACATGTACTTGGCCTGTGTCTGCAAGTCCTGTTGTAAGAGGTATTGCTACCTGCAGTCTGTAGCACTGTTGCCCACACACAAGAAGGTTGACTTCAATACAGGAAAGGTAAAGGGACAGTGCCCACATGATGTTGTCATTTATAGTAGTGGGTTGCTATGACATTGGCGATTGGAAGCTGGCTGCATGCAATTAACAAGTGAAGAACACCAATTGGTGCAGAGGCCATCACTTGATCATGAGCATCACCTCCAAAAGCCATGCTGCAACTTATTCAAACCAGCTCGATCCCTGTAGTGGAGAGAGAGAGAGAGAGATAGAGAGAGAGAAAAAAATAATACTAAAAAATATAATACTACAAATAAAAATAAATAAAAAAAAACAAGGAAGATATCCAAGTGGTACACAAAAGAGACCACAATAATAAAACAGGTATGTGAAACATGTATACATGTAATTGAATGTATTACTTGGTCTGTAATTATGGGATAGATGATGTTTAAAGATTTATATGTGCTGTCAAGACTTGTTGCTGTATTGATGTCCTGCTGAACAACTGCTAGGGACATGGCATCTGGCCCTGTGGGCAGTAGGCCATACCTGTCAACTGTGCAGATCTGCACAGAATGACAAGATTTAAGCCATCATTGTGTTTTTTCAGTTCCTCCAAACATGTATATTAGTCTAGCAAATAGTTGAAGGTGGAAGTAATAAAGTCATGCTAGACACATGAGTTTCAGACCCCACCACATTCAGAACAGTCATGATATAATGTGAAATGTATCATGCACAAACATTCATAAGTTTGTAATAGGTTTATCTACGATCTGTCTCTATATATCCCCCCTAATGTTAGGCTGTGTCCACATGTGGCGCTCTGTTTTGCAGCAAGGCAGAACAGTGCAGCTGTGGAGGAAGGAGGTTCAGAGTGTGTATCTGATGTCTGAATGCACTCCATATACATACATATATATATATATATATATATATATATATATATATATATATATATATATATATATATATATATATATATATATATATATATATATATATATATATATATATATATATACAAGCAGTTGTAAGTGGGTGCAAAATGGACAGTTATGTATTGTTTGAAATTTGTGTTGGGAACAGATTGCTCTTTTTTTGTTAAGGTGAAAGGGGGATGTTGGGGAAGGATAATAGGTATATCTGGGGAGGTAGGTTGGGTCTGAAGACAGACAAGACAGACAAGACAACATACAGGGGTGATATATGAAACATGTGGTGGGTAACCACCTTGGACGTGGAGGGTGTTTGGAAATTGGAAGCCCATGAATCCCCAAATGGAAATAGTGGGACTGAGGTCCCCGCCCATGGGTAGCTACCACTGCACCTTCACAGCTTTTAAGGTGGCTGTGCTGGGGGCTGAGCAGGAGAGGCACACTGACCCTCTAATTGTGTCACAAGGGCCTCAAGGTGGTTTAGCATATCCCCCAATTCTCTTTGGAGCTCCCTATGCAACAGACCCTGGATATGACTTCAGGTGACAGGATCCTGTCTGTGCGTGCTCCCAGTGGGGGATGAGCACCATCCCCTGAGATGGTTCTACCTGAAGGTAGTGCAGGACCAGCAGATGAGGAGGACCCAGGTTGGGTCCCAGATGTACTGTGGTCTGGTGCCATGGCCAGATGAGGTGGGAGAGGTGGTTCTGCTTGGAACAGCCTTCCCAAAAATGCTATTGTGTTGCAGTTTTAGAACATATGTGGGTATTAATAGTCAACACAATCCAGGATTAGTTATACTAGCATGCATAGATATTCCCATTAACTCAAAACACCAAATTTGGAACAGTTGCATAGCAAATAGAACACATGCAAATATGGAACCACAGTGGCCATTACAATGGCATGCAGGTTACACTGTTAGCAAGAGGCCACCAATGATAGTGTTTCAACATGGAACATGAATAGAAACACATTTCAATATTTGTTGCACAATAGGATATATGTCCCAACAGTAGGTTTGGTGTAAACATACCTATTGATTTGTGTGTGTTGCAGATATGCTGGGGTGGAAAGAGATATGTCAATTATCAACTATGATATCCTTGCAGTATGAGGTCCTTGGACTTGTTTTTCCTGTTTATGTCTTCCAGGTACCATGTCTCGGGAGCGTCTCCTTGATTATACTCCACCGGAGAATGAAATACTAATCAACTACCTCATACATCACCACAGAACCTTCTTTGGGCATACAGCCCATGATCTGCAGGAGAGGACTGCCCTGTGGAACGAGCTCGTCCACAGGGTAAACGATGTTGGCCTGCATATCCACAGTTATGAGCAGGTGCACCATCATTGCACTGACCTCATCCACCATGCCGGTCAGGGTGCTGTTGCAGTTAGGAGGGGCCAGCTAGCCACAGGTAGGGGTCATGCTATCCAGCCCCTACTGACACATGCTGGGGAACTCCTTGCCAGCCTTGGGGCACCTGCCCACCAACCAAGCCAAGAACCTGATGGTAGCATTTTGGAGGTGGGTGCTACCCACATGATGAATGAAGAACATGCAGGTAAGTGCCCGGGGGCTCATTAGTAGGCCACTGTTGCTGATCCATCTTCATCTGTAAAGTATCTTCATGCATAAGTCAGATAACATAGTCTGTTGCTGCAGTGTAGTAATGAACAGATGTGTATAATCTCTAGTATTGTGGGTTTGTACTGTTGATGCACTGAAATACTGCTCCCACCCTGCACCAATGCCACAGGTGTGGCTACTGACATTACATCTCTTACACAACTATGTAGGTCTCTCTGGTATACCTCCGAGGCAGCAGCCTGTAGCTGGTGAGTATGGAGTTTTTATTTTCAGGTTTGCCAGTACACCGGCCATGTTATGACCATGGTATTTGCCATGCATTCATTTAACACACCTACTCATAATGCATGCTGTACATGTTCACTTATTGTTGCTGTTAACTGTACTGCATCACAGTGGTCACCATGGTGGCATATCTAAGAGTCCTGCAGTATAACTAACAACCTGTCAGTGCAAGATGTGTGGACAGAGATGAACATAATGGAGGGACAAATGGCCTACAGTACGGACATGTCTGAAACATTACCCTTGTACAGTGGCTACAATAGTGTATATACCACTATTAAAATGGCAACTGTTATAGATCTACAAAACGGCATATCACAATACCACATTCCACAACTTTTACAACCTGTAATGTGATCCTAACATGAGCAATGAATATGTAATATGGAACCCTATGTTAGGACAACAAATATGGGGAATACATACCTTAACAAACACTGGAAGCATATGTATGCGCACATTCCAAATAACATATTGTGGAAGCAGCTTTTGAGTTACTGATAGCATTCACTCTTCTGGAGTATGCACCTTCCATCAAGTCCTCAATGTCACACCAAGTAATGGTCTGTCCAAGAAGTATGTCCATGACATTTGCCCACTCACCTGTAACAGAGGCAGCCATGGCTTGCACACATCTTACAAACCATGGAATGGATCCCATATCCAAAAGGTAGCTCTCAGGAGTGGGAGGCATAGCCTTACCTTACCATTGCATATACCATGGCAAAAAGTGCAGTCATGCATGTGACTATGAAGTATGGGACAACATTACTATAGAAAATAAACAGATGCCCATCCAAGACAGATGATAGCACATGTTGCAAAACTGGTCACGGAGGTTGCCCAGAAACATGCAGCAACACTGAGGGACTTGCAGGAATATCTAGCAAGTACTGCCTGTGCAGTACCTGTGGCGACAATTGCCTGGACTCTGCATATGTGTGGCCTATGGGTTAGGGTAATCAGATGGAAGAGCTGTTCCACAGGAAACATTATCCAGGGTGCTCTACATGTAGCATATGCATAACATCAAGTCTCAGAAAGGCATGTGTTGCAATGTGTAATGGTTTACTGAGGCCAAGGCTGAAACCTACAGACAGTATTAATAAAGATACATGTGCTGCACAAGCAACACCTCACTCCACCTCAGGCCCACCATCCCCATCTGTACCTTGCTGGTGCCAGTGTACACATTTAGGTTTTCTGTTCATTAGCAGGAACTATGCCAGTAGACATGGTGTTCTGAATTTGGAACACTGCAAAATAACACTCATGTCTGGTCCATAGTTGTCAAGCATCTGCAAAAAGGCTGAGGATGGGGAGGGGTGTCATCCTGAAACACAACAGTGAACTGAAGCATACACCCAAAGCTCACTAAGAATGGCTGTATCTGAACACAGTCAAGGACATGAATTGTGCCAGACATAAACCTGACTCCACAACAATAGTAAAGGCACTGTGTGACCTCCAAGGGCTGTGCACATAAGCTGACCTTGCAATCTGGCAGAGTTGGGGGACATTTGTAGGGCAGAGTGACCAAATAATGTCAAGTGAAGATGGGCCATGCTAGAATACTCCTTCCAGGAATAGTGACTGCTGTAGTTCACTTAACAGATGCTGCAACAAACCATTTTGTTAAGGGTGTGCACACTTATGAAACCCACGTATCGTATGCATCTCAATCAGCATCTGCACAACTAACACATTTGTTTGATACTGCATTTGATTGCACAGGTTATATGTCACATATCAGGTGTGTGAAATGTTAACATATGCAGTATTGTGGCCCCTTGCATATCAGGGAAGAGGGTGGCATGTCAATAAGGGTGTGTACACTCCTCATAGTCACAGTAAGGTTTGAAAGTTGTCAGTGTAATTGGATTTTATTGCTCATACATGCACTGCTGATTATGAGATTTGCAAATCAGATGTCAGGCATTCACTATTGACATCTGTCCTCATATCATCCCAGGTATGTGTCAGGCAAACACATAGGGGCTGTGAGCAACAGATCAAACATAACTGCCACACATATACACATTCAACAATGGTGTGTAAACTCATGAGGTATTATGCACAGTACATGCCAGGGTGCTGAACAGGTGCACAGCAATACTGTGAACATGGGTGCAATGTGTTCCAGAGGAAGGGGCATCACCTACTAACACAATTCATGCATCACAGAGATGTATAATGTTGGTAACAGGGATTGAGTATAGCTACAGTGCATGCTGTTGAGTGCCATATGTCATGCATGTTGATAGTTGGGTAATGAGAAGTCTGTGTAATATCTTTGTGCCACCTCACCTGTAAGTGTGTGTTTGTGTGTGTGTGTGTGTGTGTGTGTGTGTGTGTGTGTGTGTGTGTGTGTGTGTGTGTGTGTGTGTGTGTGTGTGTGTGTGTGTGTGTGTGTGTCTGTGTGTGTGTGTGTGTGTGTAGAGGTAAGCAATGATGTACAGGTCTTAAATTACATTTTTGGTTTTCCTCTAATAGGTGGTGAGGTGGGTAAGGGTCCCTCCTGCAGGTAAACTGATGTTAGTGTCCATACAGACTCTGACAATAATGATAGGTATGTTGAGGCATAGGTGGAGTTGTGAGGGGCTGAAGCTGTGCCATGACTTGACATCCCACTGTTATCCACCCCACCCACATACAGCCACATTGCCTATACATTCCCCATCACCAGTGGCCATAGATGACGGAGAGTTGGTAGGTAGTAGCATGGGACAGGACAGTGTGATGACTATGGCAAGTGTGTCTGTACACAGCAGCCATAGCCAGATGACTGACGAGGTACCATACAGGCAGATGTACAGGTGTGCTTATAGGAGGGCTGCTGGCCATCATGCCCCTGGCAGAAGTGCACAGCAGGTGTCATCAGATGCATGTTTCAGGCCATCATGAAGGGACAGGCACGGATGGAATGTTATACCAGATGGAGTCTGAGACTCCAGAGTGTTACTCATTCTGTTGTACTTGACAACATCTGTGATCTTGCAGGTGCCCACAGTTATTTTGCAGAGGTCCTGGATAGATGGTTGGGTGAGATAGTGGGAATCCTCGACCATGCAATGTCTGTGTTAGAGCATATGGTGGGAGTAGGGCGACAGCCACATGGATGTAGATCAGTAACACCAACAGGTGGAGGTCTACGTGGATGTGCAACAAGTCACAGCTGCTCCTGTAGTTGCAGTACCAGCATCAGCACTGCAGGGGGGGGGTGATGTCCACACCAAAACACAGCAGGCCACGTGCATGTGGTCCTGGCCAGTCTCAACAGAAACCTGGATCCAGTGAACATTTGTCATCATCAGGGGAAAGTACCACATCTAGGCTTATACCTGGTAGTGCCCAGGGAACCCCTGGCAGGCACAGTTCTCATGTCCATGGCCAGAGACAGTGAACTGCACACCCTGCCATGTACGGTCTGCAGCTGTCCAACAAACCCCTATATAGGGCAGCCACATGGCAGAACTGTGTGCATACATACACACACATGCACACACACATCCCCAACACAGCTAGGGCACCTCCATACTTGCACACACCACATCTGAACAGTCCAATTGATAACAACCCCCCCAACACACACACACACACACACACACACACACACACACACACACACACACACACACACAATGTCAACCAAATGGTTCAGCCTAGGTCTCTGGCAAACCTATAACACACCCTGTGCATATGATGATACCTGTGCCACATCCCTGTCATCTATATCATTGATGCAGGGACAGGCTAATTTGGTTCTGATGCACAGGGTAAATGTACTAAGGTGTTGCAATGTAATGCTGTGTAACATGTTTTCAGCTGGAAAGTTTAATGCTTACATGTCAGGATGTGTAGCTGTCCAGCCATGATGCATTATAGCTGTTATTAACAATGACTGATTGTGGTCTCCATAATGTATTCAGTTTGTGTTGTAGATGTCTGTGTGTCAACAGGATGTTGGTCTGCTATTGTTTCCTACAAGAGGTATGGCACTGTGGTGACACACTGACTGTGTCATATCCTGGGAACAGCTGAACACAAGTAACAGGTCTGTATAACAGTTACTGCATGTGCCACATAGCTGATAGGTCTGAGGGGTGTATACAGGTGAGTGCATGGTGGCTGATATCAGCATCCCTTCTACAGTGGACAATGGTAAGTGTACTGGGTGGCACACACCACATGTTTATATATAACACACACACACACACACACACACACACACACACACACACA